>NC_044070.1:22525869-22708369 GCF_902167405.1 Gadus morhua | reverse complement strand
GCTCCCTGATGCAGCATACAGCCACAGCCCAGTGGGGTATTCATTCATAAACTATTAATGTTGAAAGAAATCGACTATCCAAAGTCAAGTCAAACTCCAAAATGTTAACCGTTTTTAAAATGCTTCTCGGCCCCATCTCAATCGCTCTGTTCCTATCACTGCATCAAACAACAAAACACACAGTACACAGTACTGTGTGTTTTGTTTTTACACTGACTGTCATTGGGAGTCTGATAATTTCCTAAATCCTTCAATTTCTCATCCAGCATGACAGCTGGATACAGGTTGATACTGGGGGACTCAGGACATTGCATAGAGTCACCTCTTCATACATTACCCAGTTTACATGCTGCAACAGCATACCAGTGCTCAATATTTCTCACTGCTTTGCCATTTATTCAAATCACTTGCATTTTTTTGTTTTGTATCTTTTATTTCACTGTCACTTTTTCCTTTCACTGTATACTTGTATACATGGGACAAAAAACACGCTTGAATCTTGAGTCTTGAAATCTCATGTGAGCCCTACAGCGCCTGAAACAGAGAAGTGACAACGTACCACTCACAAGATCCCAGCCGTAACCTCTGTAAAAATAATGAAAAGCTAGCCTCAAACGTTGTGGTGGAATGAGTTTATTGAAACAGCGTCAGTGGGAGAAGTTGCTGAAGATATGATCAGGGTTCATACCCGAATGAAATCACGCCAAGACACTTTGGCTAAAAGTGTCTAAATTACTAAACAGTAAATAGAACAAGGATCTCACTTTTAAGAATTGCAAAGTGCTGAGGGTGTTTAACTCCATGTTAAAGCCTCGATTCAAACCCCAATATCCGCAGTCTACAAGTCGGCATCTCTGAGCAAAATGACCCCAAACCCCCACCCCACAATCCCCATTGCCATAATGTAACTTTGGATGCAAGCATCTGGTGAATTCACTGAAGAACCGTAAACTCACACTTTCAAACCACTTTAAAGCAGAGTTCATCCAACGGAGTTAGGGGCGCAGCTGATTGTATAAACTCCTACCACGGCTTTAAAATAACATAATTACCACAGTCTCTATACGGTCCTGATATGCTGGGGCTTGCAGAAAACAATTAGCCCACTAATTAAGACACATCATTGAGTCAGGCGAACCACAGGACATTGATTTGCTAGTAATCACAGACAATGAGACTGACTCAGATTCCCGCAAACATCCCTCCATTTACTGTTGTACTCTTATTTGTACAATCGTCCAAAGGTATTGCAGCAAAATTGCATTGAAAAATAAACCAAGAAAATGCTTGCATTGGACTGATTATGAATTTGTTAGAATCAAGCATTTCACCCAGTCTGCCAGTTTTGTTTACTTTCCAGCGGACCAGAAAGTGTGACATGTTTAAAATTAGAACACTTTGAAGAGGAGGAAGGGTTTAATTATGGGGTTACTACCCATTCATTTTCCAGGGACATGTTGTGTGTTGTTGTGTGATCAAACACACAATGATCCTTTGTTATGGACACCTCAACATCTCGGAGACAGCGATGAAAAAACGTGATGGTTCCACCACAACACCCTAACTCGATTGTGAAGTGATTATTTTTCCACAGATAAAAAAAAAAAAGTTAGGAAATGTGTCGCAGTTTCAAAAAGAAATAAATCAACTGTCACTGCATCCCAGTATAGAGACAAGCTAGCCTTAAGTTAGCTGGCTAGCCTGGACGCCTATCCAACCGACTGACATTTCATTAACACTTCTCTAAAAGTATGTCTAATTCAAACCACACTTAAACAGTTTTGACTTGAAGGGGAAGTTAATGTCACGGGCATCGGCTCCTGTTTAACTATTAAATCCTGTTCTCGATTTTGACATAATGCTCCTCCACCAAGAAAAAGGCTGCCATTTTTTTTTTGTGTGAAATGTCAACGATGTAGACCTCCAACTCTTTCACATCCTAAAAAAAACCCCTGCATTCATTCTCGCTTTAACTGACAAACCCAGCGCTAGTCTTATTAGCTCCTGTTTCTCTCTGCAAGCGAGCAGGAGCACGTCATTATACAAGTTCTCTCTATCTCTCCCTCTACCTCTCCCCCTCTCCCCCTCTCCCTCTCTCTCTCTCCCTCCCTCCCTCTCCCTCTCTCGTCTCGCTAGGATGGAAAGATCCGGAGATAAACACAGCAGAAGAAACGGTGGCAGTGACTGCAGTGAAACACACACTCACGTCAAACACATCCACATCCACACACACTTCACTCAAACATACACACACACGCCACTCACTGACACTCACTCACACACACACACACAACGGCGGTCCACCAGCCAAGAGAACTCCCAACTTTCCGAACTTATGAGGCACCTGCTCACCACACACTGGGTGACCACGGCTGTCAGCCAATCGTCTCCCCCATCCTAGGGGACAGAGTGCCGGGGGATCGTTAGGGTGTTGTCCGTAATGAACGGACCGAGCTGGCACTGCCCGCTCCCAACTGCTGCGCTCTGGTTTTCGCTCCCTTGCCTCCTTTTGATTGGGATGATTGGGAATTATAGTCTCTCTCTCTCTCTCTCTCTCTCTCTCTCTCCAGATATACTGTATATTCTCTCTCTCTCTCTCTCTCTCTCTCTCTCTCTCTCCCTTCTACACACATACACAATCCCTCTCTCTTTTTATCTCTCTCTCTCTCTCTGCGGATGCATGAAACAGTGACAGGAGCGCGGTAATGCTGGTTGAGTCGAGGCATGGTGGCTGTGGGGGGGGGGGGGGGTCACCGCAGTGGAGACAACCCCCCCCCCCCTCCCCTTACTGCTGGACTGGGTGCTGTAATTGGTGGGCCGCTGCTACAGCATCTGACAGCCTGTACAGGACCTCTCTTCCTCCTCGCACACACTCACACTCCGGAGAAGTACCATAACTAGGCTTTGGGTGAAAGTGATGTGGACACAGGTGTATATATATAAATAAAGATATAAAGACATATATATCTATACATATAGATATATGAGTGCATATTTTACCAGCGCAGTAGGCAGGTGGTAGGTCCTGTTGGAATCTTTTCCTTTCAACACTTCGCGGAGTACCTCATGCCGTCTGGAATATAAGCAGAACTTGTGCTCTTAGGATTTGCGCTGATATTCAGAATCATGAAGGTGTGGATTGTGTCAGAATGTGTTCAAACTCAGAAGATCTGATTCAGAATGTGTTCCAATATAGAAGTTCAGATTCAGAATGTGTTCCGAATACTGAAGTTGTTGTGTTTCAAAAAGGTCTTTTTTAATTTAAGCTTAAGGTGCAAGGCTGTCGAGCTATCCAGCAACCTTAAAGGGAAATTATTGATAAGCTGGCAGCCATGAAACAGTATTCATCCATCAAAAAAAGAAAAAAACCAAACTCATATTGTTCCCTTAGCGAGACAACATTTATTTACCAACTTTTCTGACATCTTATTCGTCCGATGATTTATGAGCTAATCCGAGAAGTAATTTTGACTAAATGCCAAAAGTTACAATACTCTGTGTTCTATGGCCTCATGGCATATTGTTTCAATCCATGTGCCAAACGTACAATGAAGACACACACAAACTGTGCATGTGGTTAATTATTTACCACTTTAATGCCACTTTTTCACGATTTACCGTGGAATTAGCAATCTGTGCGTTCTGCATCATTCTTAAAAAGAGCCTATGGGTAGACTGCGGACAAGGTTATCGTAGCCGGTATAGAGTACTAAAGTGTAAACGTCATATTGTCCTGGCACCCGGATTTTCAGTTCTAAACAACCAAACGAGATATGGCGTTATCCATTGCTGCGATGTGTTGTTTCTTTCAAAATGAAAATAAATCAATTTCAAGAGGTGAAAATCACTACCAATGGATACATGTCGAGGCTTTCATGTATTCCCCTGGGGTATTAAAAGGAAAAGTTCGCCAACGTTACTTTAGTTTTTTTTTTTATCTGAAGACATCATTCTCAATATTACTTACATCATTGGTGAGGCAAACTCGCAAATCAATTCGCAAAATAATCCATTTTCTATAAAAAGTTTGAGTGGCATAGGATTTCCCCTTGTTAATTTAAGATGAAAGAACAGAATATCGGTTGCTACGGAAACGTGACGTCACCCCCTTCAAATCAGTACTCTATTGACAGGGAGGCGACCCCAGCCACTACGCTTACTTGCCCGGACTTGATGTACAAGCTTGTGACGTTGTCGGTTTGCTGCACGCCACCCAGGAGGCCGCCGCACTCCACCCTGGGGGGGCTTTTATCGAGCTCCTCCGGACCAGTGCCGCGTGGTGGGGCTGTTAAAAGCGGTTTATTGCAGAGGTTGAGTGTAGAGCAGGAGGTGTTGTCATGCTGCCATGCAGGAGATCTCCCCGAGTGTGTGTGGAGATGGCTGGTTCAACCTGGTGCACACTGATTGCTCAACGCACCACAGTTGTGCAGCCTCACCCAGACCCAGAGTCCAATCAGTCTGACTCTGGTCCTGGTGAGGCGGCTTAAACCAGCCATCATTCACACTACACTACACAAAGGCTGAATCCGAATGCTCATACTTGACTGCTATATAGTATGCATTTTGTAGTACGCCACAAATATAGCACGTCCGAATGCTCAGTACGCATTGTGAAGTACGGAAAACGTTTCCGAATGCGTACCACCGCCACAGTAAACAACGGAGTTCACTACGCTATCCCACAATGCAACAACGAAGAAGAGATGGCTGACCCGACACCACCAGAAAGACGTCGTAGAAAGCGGCGAAAAAAAGAGACATTAAAAAGAGTAAAAAAGTAGTGTATGTAATTAAGCAAAAAGAGATATTTTTAATTTAATAGCAACGATGACAAGACGGAAAACAGGTAACTTATCAAGGTAATTTTGCCGGCGTCTGAGGGGAGATACGTCATCTCCAAACATCCGGTGGAGTTTTGGCGGTGTTCGGAAGCGTTCGGAGGCGTTCTACGCATAGCTGTAGACCGTACTACACAGTCAAGTGTAGTACGGTCAAGTAGTAGACACTGAACAGAAATAGTATGTACTAAGTATTCGGATTCAGCCTTTGACTGTTGTCCAACCCCAAAGTTCAAAGTCTACCATTAGCCATGGCTGTATTACCTTTGACTCATAAACAGGAAGGACACCATCCAGTCATATTGTGTTGTTATTTGGATTTGTTCATTGAGATGCATAAATGCACATTAAAGACGATACAATACCTATTAATATTTTCTGAACCTTTCGCTCTAATTTCCCGGGGGAGCTGGTATGGCCGGTTCATTTAATGATCGTATAATTTGGCCATGGAGGACGGGCATATCATATGATTATCCAAAACGGCTTACAATACCTTGAGGTCATCCATCTCTTAACTCGGGTGCTCCAGTGGGAGATTCGTAATAACATCGACAGTATTAGCACTATGCTCCACCAGTAGAGCTCCACATGACTTTGTAAATATGTATTACAATTTAAGAAGAGAAGAGAAAATAGCGATTATATTTTATTGTCCCGGACTTGTTTTTATAACAAAACAAAATTAGATGTTTTTTTTATGAAACACCTGCCGACTACCTTGATTCCTGTTAGTTATAAAACCTAGCATGCATCAAACTAAAGTCGACGGGAAAACAATACTATTTTTCCACAATTTTTTTTTCCCTAATGAGACTCTGTAACTAACAACAAGAAGCCATAATCGACTTTCCTCAGATTCCATCACTCCAGCCATATATAACTTAACCGATGACTGATGGCTCATTAACTGTTTTGGATAATTGTACAGAGCATAAACAGAAAAAGTATCACATGTGACTTATTTATAGAAAGTAGCCTATTGAAGACTGAACAACTGTATTTGCGCAAACATCAATGCAAAATGCATTTGGCTCGCACATATAGTGAGTTTGCGCGCCATTTCTTGTTATGGTATATGGTTATATCACTGTATGAGACCATGTCTTTTGGAATGCACCCGAGCCCTACTGGAGTCATTGATCACACTGAAACCTCTAAGGCCCTGCACATCTCAGCTATGTGATCAGTGCCATGCACACACACATCGGCACATACATCAGCACCATGCACGCTCACATCAGCACTGTGCACTCAAACGCCAGCACCGTGCACGTGCACATCAGTGTCGTGCACCCTCACATCATGTGCGCGTGCACACCAGAGTTGTGCACGCGCACATCAGCACCGTGCACGCGCACATCAGCACCGTGCACGCGCACATCAGCACCGTGCACGCGCACATCAGCACCGTGCATGCAAACACACATCAACAAGGTTCTCCTGCACAAAGAGCAGCACACACACACACACACACACCTCTGCACCGCTGCTGGAATAAATAATAAGGGAAACACTGGATGACACTTTCAGATTGCCAATCAGATTGGCTTTCTCTGTGGCTGAGAGTGAAAAAGCCTTCATCTTATTGTATGATACTGCTCCATTGAGGCATGTTGCCTGACTGAGATCCACGTCTACACTCCGGTGAACCGTGCCGCGAACAATTCATCCCTCCGATCGCAATCTTATTTCAGCAGCGTTCTTTGCTTGTACGTTTAAGTGATTATCTGATCATCTGTGATCGGATCGTGTTCCCGGGCAGAAGTGACTTGTCAGCAACAAGCACACACATATAGAGTTACATACACCAGGTCGCCATTTATACCATGCACGTTTCCTCTACAGATTCATTAATGCAGCTGCCTTCAGACGCAGGCTCAGACGGGGGGCCATTCTGTTTCCGAATCCAGTCCAACCCCCCCCCCCCCCCAACACGTCTTTGGCTCTTCTGTCATCGACGAAAGCCGTTTCCAAACCCGTCCGCACTTCAGAAAGACAGTCAGCCCCGGGTTTGCAGAGCCATAGAGCAGCCAGTCGTCATCCCCTCGCACTTAAACCAGACAATAAGATTATCCAAAGGCAATTAAACTCAGAGGCCTCGTCTCCAGAACTTTCCAGCCTCGACTCAACCTCCTCGCTCCTCCTCCTCCTCCTCCTCCTCCTCCTCCTCCTCCCCCCCCTCTCCACCCCACCCCATCACCTCCTTCTCCTCCGTGGCTCATTGTTGTGTGATTAACTCCTCGGCGACGATGACGGTGGGAGGGAAGTTGGGGGTTGTTGGAGTGTGTGTGGGAGCCCCCATTCCCATTACCGGGGTCTGTGGTGGGGGACAAAAAGACTCACTAATCACCAATCACAGGCCGGCAGCGTGGCGAGGCACTTGAGTTTGGCTGGCCCTGGGCGCGCTCTCGCTCTCTCTCTCTCTCTCTCTCTCTCTCTCTCTCTCTCTCTCTCTCTCTCTCTCTCTCTCTCTCTCTCTCACCCCTTTCCCATCGAAGCCTTCGTCAAACAGTTCACGGGGAGCTGCTCGCATGATTTTCTTTTGCCTTTTTTTTGCGCTCCCCCTTGACCTTGCGAAGCCCAGGTGTGCGTGATCAATGTGTGGCGTGTGTGTTCGATCGGTGTTACCTTCTGAATCGAAGCAGGGTTTGAGTCATTCGGTGAGCAGTCGTATCCGTTCGATGCACTGGGGTGTCTGTTCCCCCCCGTGAGATCCAACACACAAATACTCAAGGTTCGGTGGTTGCTGTGAGCTTCAACTTCTCCTCTAGCTTTGTTTATTTTAATACTATTCGATTTTGTCCTTTTGACGCTGCCGTTGATCCAAAGAAACCTGCAGCCAATCAGAGTCAAGTACCAATGAACCTCACCAAGCACAGATGGGCATCCTTCTCAAGGGCCTCTGGTAGGTTTTGGGCAGTTGGGATCAAACACAGAACCTTTCAGCTCAAAGTCCAACTCCTCATCTACTACATTATTTTTTATGATAGAAAATATGACTCCAAAAAAAGGCAAGTTTATCTTATAATTACACATACTTAAATTATATTTCCAAGTCCTTCAAATCCCATGGGGTGCCGTTATAATAGAAATATAGAATGAAAGGATACAAAGGAAATCCCCCGGTTCTGATCCATTCACATGTAGTTTTTAATTAATGGGCTGGGGAGAAACAATGCAGGACTGAGGCTTGGAGATAAGACCGAGGAATTGATTGATCACTTACCCTGGCTGATAGGTGATTATTCTGCACTCATGGCATGTCAAGATGTTTCAATATAAAGCCCAATGTATTTGTTAATCTGCATCACGCCGTAATGAGAGTTCCAGACTACATCAATTCAGTTGGAGCATACTTAATTATGATAGGTAATGGAAATCATAATTGATGAATAGACTACCAGCGCCTGTAATGAATCACTTTCCATGCACATTTAATGCCAATTTCATCTTGAGTTTGAATAAACCCCTAATTATCACCATTAGTGAAAGTCAATGCCTTAATATTTAATAAATCCGGGATAATCCCCTTGCAATCAATTAGGGATCAGAATTGCTTTTTCTCCAAAGGTAGAGATGATCAACAAAACATCCGCGGTTGTCTGCTAATGAAGTCTATTTATATGCAGAATAAGGCAGGATTCGTAATTATTTATTTACGTCTAATCTTGTCGTTGAACCATTGTGCGGGGGTCACAACATCCACGCTCGCACGCTTTCCATCAAACATCGGGAAACCTTACACACCAATAAATGCTGCAATTTAAATGGAATAACCGTTGTCATTATGAAACAATATGAAAGACTTTAGTCCATTAGTTCTCTACTGTCAGCAGAGTCAATTAAAAGCATAATTGCTTCAATCAGCTGTTAGTTTTCTTAACGTTATTACCTTTAATGCCACGTAAACCCTTGGGTTACGTTGTCATCAATAATAATCAAGTAAATTGACTGGCATGTACTTTTCTTCTTCACTCTTCTTTTCTTTTTATATAGACCAGAAACCGCTGCCAGAATAAATATTCTTCATTTTCTTCCATAGTGGAACTGCAATAGCAATTTATGATTTATGATTTCTATGCCAGGACAATATCTTTTAGCCCGTCTAATTCAGTAGGCTGGGGCGGACTGTCAGTGCTTAGACAGTTTTTATTAAGTTCCATCTTTTCTGAGAAATTGGCCATATTGTTCTTTTCCCTTTTTTGCTCTGGGATTGAAACCATAATCAGTGATTGTCTGATGTCTCGGGTGTGTACGTCTGCGCAAACTCTATTACCGCCTCTTATGCATATTAATAAATAAAGTCAAAGAAAAGCCTCCTAACACAATTAAAAAACATAAACTTCATCCTTTAAACCTACCTAGATTATTTCATTAACGACTAATTTTCTCTGGGTGATTATGCTTCTCTTCCTAATTTCCATAATGACTCAATTTATCTGCTGTGTTGTTGAGGAGACTCCTGTCCACATTAAAATATATATACAGGTGCTGGTCAAATTATTAGAATATCATGAAAAAGTTGATTTATTTCAGTAATTATATTCAGAACGTGAAACTTACATATTATATCAATTCATTACACACAGAGTGATATATTTGAAATGTTTATTTCTTTTAATTTGGATGATTAGTACTGACAATTACTGAAAATCCCAAATTCAGTATCTCAGAAAATTAGAATATTAGTTACGACTAGTACAAAAAATGATTTTTTAGAAATGTGGGCCAACTGAAAAGTATGAACATGGAAAGTTTCAGCATGTATGGCAATCAATACTTAGTTGCAGCTCCTTTTGCCTGAATTGCTGCAGCAATACGGCGTGGCATGGAGTCGACCAGTCTGTTGCACTCCTCAGGTGTTATGAGAGCCCAGGTTGCTTTAATAGTGGCCTTCAGCTCTTCAGCATTGTTGGGTCTGGCATCTCGCATCTTCCGCTTCACAATACCCCATAGGTTTTCTATGGGGTTAAGGTCAGGTGAGTTTGCAGGCCAATCAAGAAGAGGGATACCATGGTCCTTAAACCAGGTACTGGTAGATTTGGCACTGTGTGCAGGTGCCAAGTCATGTTGGAAAATGAAATCGTCACCTCCATAAAGTTGGTCCGCGGCAGGCAGCATAAAGTGTTCTAAAACTTCCTGGTAGACTGCTGCATTGACCCTGGACCTCAGGAAACACAGTGGACCAACAGCAGCAGATGACATGGCACCCCAGACCATTACTGACTGTGGAAATTTTACACTGGACTTCAGGCAACGTGGATTCTGTGCCTCTCCTGTCTTCCTCCAGACTCTGGGACCTTGATTTCCAAAGGAGATACAAAATTTACTTTCATCTGAAAACATAACTTTGGACCACTCAGCAGCAGTCCAGTCCTTTTTGTCTTGAGCCCAGGCGAGACGCTTTTGACGTTGTCTCTTATTCAAGAGTGGCTTTACACGAGGAATGCGACAGCTGAAGCCCATATCTTGCATACGTCGGTGTGTGGTGCTTCTTGAAGCACTGACTCCAGCTACAGTCCACTCTTTGTGGTTCTCCCCCACATTTTTGAATCGGTTTTGTTTGACAATCCTCTCCAGGGCGCGTTTATCCCTCTTGCTTGTACACTCTTTTCTACCACATCTTTTTCTTCCCTTCGCCTCTCTATTAATGTGCTTGGACACAGAGCTCTGGGAACATCCAACCTCTTTGGCAATGACCTTTTGTGTCTTGCCCTCCTTCTTTAAAGTATCAATGGTCATCTTTTGGACAGTTGTCAAGTCAGCAGTCTTCCCCATGATTGTGTGTCATACAGAATCAAAACGAGAGACCATTTAAAGGCTTTTCCAGGTGTTTTGAGTTAGTTAGCTAATTAGAGTGTGGCACCAGGTGTCTTCCATATCTGACCTTTTCACCATATTCTAATTTTCTGAGATGTTGAATTTAGGGTTTTCATTGGTTGTCAGCTATAATCATATTCTTTTTGGCAAAAAACACTTATAATGTATCAGTCTGTTTGGAATGAATGTATACATTCTACAGGTTTGACTTTCTAAATGGAATTAATGAAATAAATCAACTTTTTCATGATATTCTAATAATATGACCAGCACCTGTATATATATATAAAGGAGCAGGAGAAAAAACGAAATGGCGGCTGATAAAGACAGCACATTCAACACAGATACTATCTTTAAAGTGGCAATGACTTCTACCCCAAACCCCCCATCCCAAAAAGTACTTTTTTGACCTGCTGTCTTCCTTGGTTTGGGAGTTGAGGTCTATAAAGCCACCGTTTCTGGGAGGGTTTAATATGGAGGCCATCCGTCACGGGGACACTGGGCTAAGGGGTTGGGACAGCTGCCGTCAGCACGACCGCGGCGCCCAGGAGCCCCGGTAAACAATAGATTTGTTTGCGGTTCTGTTATTTTCTCCCTGTGTTTACCCATCATATTCGCTGACTCATGCCTCCCCGAGAATAGCTCCAGGAAGTATGACGAGGCAGAACAGGAAGGAGAACACTTTGCGGCTATACCTTTCTGGTTAGCATAAACCTATAGACCTTTATGAGAGAAGAATGAAAATGATTAGACTAAACGAATCAGTATAAACAAGGGCGAAAAATTAAGGCCAAGGGCGAATCACGTGGAATGTTAACTGTGTCATTTGACCATTGGGGACAAATATTGCCCCTGTGTACATAGATTTGTAAAGCACTCAAGCGAGTCCATGTGCTCATCGGTGATCTCATTAGTAAGCCCCTTTACTATAAGTCACTATTAAGTCATTTAGCAGAGGCTTTTTTCCAAAGCCACTTACAATGAATCCAGATATGTCATTAAGAAGGAGGTAGTGGTTTAGGGCATCTTGCTCGAGGATACAACAGGCTCAGTGGAGGATATTGAAGAATCTAACCCAGAGCCGCTGGCCAGGAAGTCAAACACCCTTACCACTGCACTATTTACATTTACATAGGCTATGGGCGTTTAGCCGTTGCTATTATCCAAAGCGACTTACAATTAGTACATTTGAGAGAAGCAGTATATTGCTGTCGGTACAGTTCAGATATTCATAGAAAAAAGTGCACCAACAATCGTGAGGTTAACCCCATCCACCTATACAACAAAGGTAGCTAGGATAAGATGCTACTCAATGCTAAGTAAGTCTTTTTCGAGTGCCATCTCCACACTACCCTGTCCTTCGATTTAAATCCATTAACGACTTTAAAAAGGGACTTGATCACAAAAATGGTTGACGTAGAGGAGGGAGAAAGAGAGGTTGGAGTGTGATACTCCGGTGAGAAAACAAGTTATTCCTGAGACGTGCATATAATTGAATCCACAATACACTGGGAAGGGAAAACAAAGATGATTGACACATATCCATACCATAGGATTCACTCACGTATTGAGTTAGATACCCACCGAGAATCCAATTAAGCTCAGCCATAATAGTGGAACAAGTCTCTCCTCTGGCGTAAGCTGGAGGGGGGGGGGGAAGGAGACTTCTAATTGGACAGGCCCTTGTCTGCTCATCTTTATTTTAAAGTGTTGATGCGGATTTGCAGGATGCACTCCTGAGTTGCATCGGGCTAATCAGGTAGCCTAATGAGCTTGTGAGGCCACACGCTGATGTCTACCTGTCTTTGTCAGCCAACACTGATTTCAAATATTATTGGGGGGGGGGGGGGGGGGGGGGCTTTACTTTATTCTTGTAGTCTGCACACCTTGCAGGGGCCGCTGGTTTGATTCCAGGCCTGTGCCCGTGCCTATGCTACAGGTCATTCCCGCTTTCGTTCAACCTTTCAATCCTGGCCTATATTCACAGGCCTTTGAATAATAAAGGCACAAAAATGCAGGGAAAAAACGCATCAAAAAAACAGAGGGGGTGGGAGGATGAGGACTGGCTTCGGCAAGGAGGCGATATCATGTTGTTGAACGTTTCCTTGGTGACTAAAGAACGCCGGGGATGAGGCACGGCAGCCTAACCCAGCTCCGATTAGCCAATTATGGACAGATAAGACAGCCTCCCCAAAATACTAAGACATCGGAAACCTTTAGCGATCTGATAGACAAAGAAATAAACCAGGAAAAAAAAAAGACCCAAGCTCGCTTTACCCTTCCGATCGTTTCCCCGTGTGTCATAATCCCACGTATCAAGACGCACCAAATAAAAGAAGATAGGACGTCTTCTGTTGGAATTTCCTCTCAGAAATTACCATTTACCAATTACACCACGTCAAGACAGATTCATATCTGGCTAATGAGAAGTGACAGCGGGGTGGGAGAGGGAGAGGGAGTGGTGCGCATCTCTGTTGGAAGACATGATCCGCTGTCAGCCACCCGATAGACAGGAAGTAGAGAGAGTGGAGGGAGGGGGAGGAGGAAGCCAACAGCGACCGCTCAGATAACTTCCATCATGGTGAGAGCGGGGAGGGTGTGGGGGAAGGTGTGGGGGAGAGCAGCAGCTTGTGATCAGATCTCTACCTCAGATCACTGGTGTCTGTTGGAAACGGGAACAACAGCCCTGATTGAAGGGACAATGAAGGAGAATACTTAAAATGTGCTGATGCCGTTGCGGCATTAGGCTAATAACTAGGTGCGTGCGGTGCCAGTGTGTTGTGTGTGTGTGTGTGTGTGTGTGTGTGTGTGTGTGTGTGTGTGTGTGTGTGTGTGTGTGTGTGTGTGTGTGTGTGTGTGTGTGTGTGTATGTGTGTGTGTGCCAGTGTGTATGTGTGTGTGTACGTGTGCGTGTGATTAGGAGTGACAGTGAGTGTGTGTGCGGATGTCTGCTAAATCATGTGTATGTGTGCGTGTAGGTATGTGTGTAGGAGTGCCACTGTGTTTGTGTTTTTGTGTGTATGTGTGCATGTGTGCATGTGTGTGTATGTGTGCATATGTGTGTACGTGTGTGTGATTAGGAGTGACAGTGTGTGTGTGCGCGGATGTGTGCTAAATCATGTGTATATGTGCGTGTAGGTATGTGTGCATGAGTGCCAGTGTGTTTCTTGGAGTGTGTGTGTTTGTGTGTGAGAGTGTGCATGTGTGTGTTTGTGTGCATGTGTGTGTGTGTGTGTGTCTGCGTGCGTGCGTTTGTGTGCGTTATAATGAATGACAGTGAGAGTGTGCAGGGATGTGTGCTATATCCTGTGTGTGTGCGTGTAGTAGGTATGTGTGTAGGAGTGCCAGCGTGTTTGTGGGTCAGGGCGAGTCTCTGCATAACAATGTGTGCTTTTGGTCCCGTAGTTGTGTCTTTGTGCTATGGTGTGTGAGTGTGTGTGTATGCATGCTCCCGTAACAATGAGTTGTGTTTGTGTGTATGTGTGTGTGTTTGTTCATGCATTCCCTTGCGTGTGTTGTGTTCATGATTCACAGCCAATACTCTGAGTCGTGATTGCTGATGTTTGGATGACTTGGATTGGTAGTAATCAGTATAAGCCAGTCACTAAGCTGCAGATTCACACACAACCACACACACACACACACACACCCGCACACACACACACACACACACACAAACACACACGTATGTGCCTCAATAAACCACTTCATTGGTTTGTTCTGCAGGTATACATAAAGATCAAGAACATGGAGCGGAAGAGGTTGAATGCTTTTCATAACACATTGGATGCAACCTTAAGGGATGAAATTGGATTCATTTTAATCAGTGGAGCTGCTGCTGCTGTGTGTCTGTGGGTGTGTGTGTGGGTGTTTGTGTGTGTGTGTGTGTGTGTCAGTTTGTGTGTGTGTGTGTGTGTGTGTGTCTGTTTGTGTGTGTGTGCGTGCGTGTGTTTGCGTGCGCGTGTGTGTGTGTGTGTGTGTTTGCGTGTGTGTGAGTAGGGTACATGATTTTCGTCTTAACTGCATTAACTCGTGTTCAGTGCACATGTAAAACAAGTGATAAAATGTCATCCTCGTTTACAATTTCTCCTCCACATCTATTTATAATACCTTAGATTCACGCCCATGCCAGAACAAACTCCTTGTTTTTTCATCATCGATGTGTATTTTTCTGATAAGAATCAGTGTGATTACAGTGTCGGGAGGTGTTCTTTGTGATGGCTTCATGTACTGATTAGCTTTAAGGACATAAGAAATAATAATTATAGCCCGGTCATCACAAAAAATGTCTAACATTTAAAATGTCAATCTGAATTGCTCTAGTTTGCCACATCTATCTCCGAGGCTTAAAAATACATTTTCACAAAACAGAAAAATAACATAATTCCTTAATAAAATACCATTTATATTATATGTATTATTATTATTTTGGCCTTGGGCTTATCATTGACTTCATGGACAGAATTTGATTACTATAGTATGGTCTTCATCTGCTTTGAAATGAAGCAGAATTAAATTTCAGCAACGGCAAACTATTCACTTTCACTTTAATATAAAGTTAATATAATACATAATAAACAAGCCATACACACAGTATTTTTCATATAAAACCGGGTGATGCTATGGCATGAAAATAGAGTGTTTATTTTTCATTGCATCATAAGGATGCAGCTGAAATGAGGCGGCAATATTCCCATGACCTCCTCCTTCTAGACGCTGAACCGTTGAACACAATAATGTGTTGATTCCCATTTACACTTTCACTTTTTAACCAATTTTCTTAGTAACGCTTGGGAATAATAATCACCGTGCCGTAAACATTCAAATGCATACAAAGTATGACAAATACAATATATGTATACAATGAAATGTATATATTCCTTTAAATATCATGACCCCAACTAGGAAAAGCTATTGCCTACTAAATCATTGACAATGTCTTCGTCTGCCTTTTCAGACACACACAATAATGTTAACGCACACACACAATATATATGCTAATTCTAATGTGCACTACTTTCTCTTGTGGATTAAGATTTGGTCCACATACTATGCTTTTGTGGAGCGCCCAAAGGATTTGTCTAGCCGTATAAGCTGTGAATAAAAAAACAAACAAGCTTGGTAATAATATTCGTCAGCTAAACATATTATAGCGTACAAAAAAAAGGTGCAATTTTAATCTCCCTCTCTCCTGGATTAGTTGGCAAGAATTGTAGCGTGAGATTTTAAACACAGAAAACGAAACGCTGCAGGACGAGTTCACACGGAGTTGTTGTAACTAGCGAACACGATGAGTCAACTCAGTTAGGGGGCAGGAGAGTGGGACCTTCCCCAGCCGGAAAGCCCTGGGTTTGAACTCCAGACTACCTGTAGCCCAAGACTAGTGTCGGGCCTCGTCAGATATGGTCAGCAAATCACTTGAGGAAATGTGGGTGGACTTGTAGCGGTAAGGTTGCTAGTTCGTTCCCCAGCTTCTAACTCCTCACCCTAACTGCTGCTGACGAGCTGGCGGTAAGGTTGCTAGTTCGGTAGGGTTGCTAGTTCGTTCCCCAGCTTCTAACTCCTCACCCTAACTGCTGCTGACGAGCTGGCGGTCGCCTTCCATGATTGACTCTGCCGCCGGTGTGTGAATCTGTTTATGTCACTTTTGATGTATCGCTAAATGCCCTAAAATGTAAATGTGAATGCAGATGTCCATGTGACCAGACCACAGGGAGCTAGTGTTGGTTGGTTGGTTTATCTCATGCTTCTTCCCATGTGGGTGACTACCTTTGTTAAGTCGCTCAATTATGACGGCAACTCAATATGATGGCCACGACCGCGTCTGGTTTTTCAGTGGTGTGATTCCATCTGCTGCCAAATGGGGAAATATTATGAGAGTGGTTGTAGTATTTTTTCGTAATGGTTTTTTCATTTATTTTATCAATTTGAAAGTGAGAAAATAATTTATAATCTTTTATACATTTATTTCGTTTTTTTCTATTTACCAAGCAGTAGAAGTTAACAAATATAATTTTGATGTTGATTATTTCATGGTCGATATCGACCATAAAATAAAACCACATTAATGTCTTTCTAGTCTGTTAAACAGATAAAAATGCCCAAAAAACCACATCCAGAATGATGTTATGTCATTTAAACAGATCCAAACTAAGAGCAACAACATCAACGACATCCAGAGATAAAAAACAGGTTGTCAATCACCAATTTAGCTGTGTCGTGATTGTGGGATTATCATGAGAGTCCCTTTGGTGTTTTTTTTCCATTATAATACAGAGTGAATGTGTGTGTGTGTGTGTGTGTGTGTGTGTGTGTGTGTGTGTGTGTGTGTGTGTGTGTGTATGTGTGTGTGTGTGTGTGTGTGTGTGTGGTATGTGTGCGCGTGTGCGTGGATGGGGAGAGGAGGCAGCTGATAGAGATAATCACTGCTCTGCTTTCAGTACCTATTTGAAAAGGAACACGTAAGAAAAATGATTGGGGAACCTCTTCGACAAGATGCTGCAGTATCTGCACCAAATCAAATGGTGGGCCGAGATGCTATTACAAACACACACACACAGGAACACAAACACACACTGAGAGACTAACACACACGCACACACACACACACACACACACACACACACATACACAAAAAACACATAGACTGACACAAACACACACCCTTTGGTGCACAAGGATAATACAATAACACAAGTAGCACACACAGACACACACAGACTGGAACATGCGCACTCTATAAACAAGGATACAATATCAATCTAACAACAACAACAAACCCACTCTTTCTAGTACACAAGAATGACACAATAACACAAGCAACACATTGACATGCACACACACAAATACACACATTTTTCCTTCTCCTTCACACGCATTTACTTAGAAAACAAAGAAAAACATGCACATATTCAACAATAAACGTCCACACACCATCCGTATGATTCATGCTGGGGCCTTTCCTTTCATGCCCAAGTGTTTTTCATAAATTTGATTAATATATTGTGTAATCGAAATAACCCACTGCATGTTAAATACAGAAAAGGTATTATGTAACTTTAAAATTAAGCCATTGCATAAATGCACAAAGATAAGTAGGAAACCACAAATGTATGCATATATATATATATAAAATTATCGCTAGGAAATTATTACCTTTTGGTTCATGAATAGTTGATACATTATGTAAATGTAATTTTAACACACGTTTGAAATCACTTAATCAGCAAATAATCTCAGTGTGTTTGCATTATTTCTATTGAGCTTTCTCTTTTCACTAAAGTCCTTAGATGACGGGTATAGGCTCCATTCATCAGACTGAACCCTTGTTACGGGGTCTTGTTCAACCACACGTTGACTATGGCTGGCGGCAGCTCAGCAGGTGGTGCAGGTTTAAACCAGAAGGATGCTAGTTTGATTCCCGGCTCCTCCTAGCTAGGGTGTTAAGGTGTCCCTGAGAGCTGAATGTGTGTGTGGATGGTTGTAAGTCGCTTTGGACATAAGCGTCTGCTAAATGCCCTTAAATATAATTGTTTACATCCACCTTCCCCTGTACAGGGTAGTGCTCAGTCAAACTAGTCATCACTTTATCCATGATTTAAATCCTGCCACCCTCGTTCCTTCTCCCTACATCAGGCATGTAAGCAAGTGAGCAGAACAACGACGACCAGACTGTTCGATAACCCGCTGAAACGTTCTGGTTCCAACCCCGGTTCCTGCAGTCTGCCTGCAGGCATCCTTATGCAAGACGAGACCCCCGCCCCCCCCCACGCCCTGCGACCTAACGACGTGTATCTAGAGTCAACGCGAGTCGCCCCGGGTGAACAGCAGTCGTGAAACGACAACATTGTAATATCTGACTCGACAAAGTTCGCAGTCTCGACCGTACTCGCGGAAAGCCGCTGAGACCGCGGTAAGCATGATCGGCATGAGGCTTTGGCTACGATTCTACAGCAGGGCGCGCTGAATAGACAGCGTTTTCAATAGCATCACGCCGTCTACATCAAAGAATGTCAGCATTGAACAACCCCCCCCCCTTCCCCGCACCAACCCAACCACACACCCACACGCGCGCGCACACAAGAACATTCAAATCCATATCCCCGCACAAATACAGCCTTACATCAGATGGAGAATTGAAATGTTAAACTGCTAAATGCTGGATTTGTTTAAGCCTGTATTTGCGGAGGAGAGAGGCGCGCGCGTGGAAGCCGGGATGCAGTCACGCTGTGGAAGGCAACAAGCAGGTCTCCACCAAAAGAAAAGGCCCCGGCAATTGCAGCAAAACATGAATGCCCGCTTCCGTCTCCTTCCTCAGATTAGTCACACTAATTCCAGCGTGAATCCAGAGTGTGAGCTTCTGCCAGCGGCGCTCTGTGAAAGGCACGCCGGGCTCTATCTCGCCGGAGCCAAGAAAACACAAACATTCACTCCATGTCAGAGCAGTGGAGTGCATGTTGTGTTGGATTTGAATAATGCGCCAGAGTGCTACGTCTCTCCCCCCCCCCCCAGACAAAAGGCGGACTTCAGTCACAAGGTGACATCATCACATGTACTTAAACCCAAAAACAAAGAGATGACGAAGAATCTGTACCCCGAAAAACCCCAGCAGAGACTGCAAATCGATCAACCCAATCATATCAGCGTGCTGATTAGTCAACCAATTAATCCAGCCAGTCAATCAGGTGGACAATTAGTGGTCAATCAGTCATTCGGAATAACAATCAATCATTCGGCTAATTGGTCAAATGACCGGTCAATCAAGCGTTGCATTCATCTGTCAGTCTATCCATTGTCGGATCCGTCAATCCATCTGCCCGATCAATCAATCAATCAATCAATCGATCGCGGTGTAATTGATTGAGCTGCCGCAGGGAGGTACTCCGTCATCGTAGCCTTTCAGGGTCTGTTCAGGGCTCAGCCGTCCGCTATACATACTGCGACAGCAGGCAGGGTTATCAGTCACCCTTACGCGCTATTCATCTCAACAACACCGGCGAGAAAACACTGCAACGCAAACACAACACACACCTTGATGCACACGCACAGCAACACGGCCATCTCATTCTAATTCTAATGTGATACACGCCTTTTCATTACAGTTCCCCATAACACACCCACGCACACGCACAGACAGCCCTGCATGCGCACACACACACACACACACACAAACACATACAAAGTAACGAGCACATTACCTCGTATTGATTCTGTTTTAGGGGCTCTCATTACACGGCGAAACAAAACCAAAATAACAACAACAACATCAGTGGAGCCACCGGTTATTATCGTAATAATAGCCGCGGCGTGTGCATTGTCACGCGGTATTATTTATGTCTTATGGACATGGATTATGGATGTTCTCCCATCCACAGAAGGGAGACGCTGTTGTTGTAAAAGCTTTGAAACAAGCCATCACCCACCTATAGCTCCCCACGTGAAGCCACACACAGACACAAAAGTGGCACACACACAGACACACGTACGCACCCTCCGAAACCCCCCTGCAATTCTTCAACTGTCACACTCCCCGCAGTGGCGGAGGGTGCACTACCCAGGTAGCCATGTTGTGCAGCCAGCAGCGTTGAAGGGCTCAGGCAGTACAAGACGGCTGGCAGAACGCATCGGAGCTGACAGCTACGGCTACAGAATTTGTTTGTTTTTTTTTGCTCCCCTTCATTGCTTTTTTCCCTACCTCCCGATGACAGGCCGTTGTATTTCAAATGCATCATGTGTTGTAACTACCCTGGGAAAGAAAGGGAGAAGGAATGAACGACGTTTTTCTGACAGGGTTTGTATTGAAACAAACAACGTGTGTGTCTCAGTCTCGGCCTGTATGTGTGTTTTGGCTTGTGTCTCTCAGTCTCTCTGTGTGTGCTACTTTTGTTCTTGTGATGTCCCCGTTTGTGTGTGTGTGTGTGTGTGTGTGTGTGTGTGTGTGTGTGTGTGTGTGTGTGTGTGTGTGTGTGTGTGTGTGTGTGTGTGTGTTTGTGGATGGGTTTGTATGTGACGGAGATTAATCATTGAGAAAAGGGCCACAAGTTTGTGTTGGGAGGTTTAGTTGTGGGAGAGAGGAGTTTGTATCTTGGGATCATTAACATAAGCTTAAGGTGTTTGTCATGAGTGACTCACACACTACTTCAGTTTTCCTCATGAGGACCTCATGTTTGCTATGATTACAATACAATACAATATCTACTGAATTGTTTATTAGGTATTGGGTGTATTTTATGAGTTGTCATTTGGCGCTGTGCCAAAGATTGGGTGATTATATTTCTGAAAGCGTAATGATGAAAGAAGGCAGAGACTAAAAGAACAAAGAATCCGACATTGATCGAGACTGTGATTTGAAAGAGCTACCAAATCTTTATCTTAATTAGGAATAAAGTGCTCATGAAAAACGAGCCGGACGGTATTATTAGCTTTGATACCGTGTGCAACATGACCTTAAAGGCCTCCGGATGACATCAGCGTGTTTTAAATCCATGAAACCTCGGTGAGAAACCATTGTTTATCATTATTCGGTGATTTTCTTCCGTATTTCATTGAGAAGAAGATTGCCCTTTGGGACGAAAAAAACACGGTTTGTTCTGAAATAAAAAACTGGATACAAAAGATTTACAAAAGCAACGATACAGTACCTACAAACACCAGATCAAATTGAAAATGCACAAACAACCAAATATCATGCTACCATTTATTGTTAAAAGGGAAAAAATAAAGAATTCAATAAAAATAAAACCTGAAAACAAACTGACGAGTTCCCACGGAAACCAGACCGTCCGCTCAACTCCTTTTTTCATCACAACAAACAAATTGATATAATCTTCACCACCTGGCAGGCCACCCACCTCCACACCTGCTCTGAACGCCGCCCTCGTTGACTTTAATAAGCTCCGGAGGAGAGTGGGGGGGGGGGGGGGGGGGCGCTCCAACCGAATCGCGTGCCAAAGGGCCCGACAGCTGAGGCTTCAGCGGCGGCGGCGCCCGGCCTACTTGGCCCTAATCTCCCAGCAGCCTCGGCGAGAGCGAGTTCGCAGATGGCTCACTTACCCCGCGCGCGCCAGGCCCTGGTAGCACTGTAAACAAAGTGCGCCTCCCGCCGTTTCAGCACTGACCCCGCCCCTCTGTCCCGCCCCCCCCCCGCCGTTTCAGCACTGACCCCGCCCCCTGTGCCTCCCCCCTCCCCTCTATGTCATCGCGCGCCGCCACAAGCTGAACGCGTGACGGACAGACGGGCGCCAGGGAACGGTTACATTATCGCCAACGAGTAGGGGAGGGGCTGATGTGCTACCGGGTGCTGTTGTGTACTTTATTCATGAGCACCCGGTTTGATATCTCATTACAGGCAAGTTACAATGCGCACGTTTAACGACGCTATGTGTGTGGATGGTGCGACACAGGTGGAAGAATGTTGACTGCTTTCAGCTCCATCATCTGTGTCATATCAAAGAGGAGGGCGTTGGTTTTTGACAAAATAGCGAGGGATAGTCGTCGTCGCTACTGATTTAAATCATTAAATCCCAAAAGTGTAGGAAAAATTGCATTGTTGATTGTAAATTAAAGTGTTTGTATTAAAATCGCTTTGTGTAATTGTATAAAAACGCATCACAACACATCCACACTAAGTCGCGATTGTACTGATTTGCCATCGACAGAATGCATTGAATCAAATAAATCGATCCGAAGTGGCAACAAAATCACAATCAAACCAACCCATTCGGTGGGTCTCCCAAGCTGCTGATTGGCTGAGTGATGAAACGGTTAAAGAGGCACTCAAGGATGCCGACCAGGTGTGCCTGCCCTCACAGAGGAGTCGATGCATTAAGCTTAGGCTACCTTAAAAAAAGGCTACCTTACTTTCCTTGCAGGTTCAAATTGACCACTCTGTATGCGCAAACTGCGAATGCAATTGGTAGGCTACGATGCTCACTATAGGGATGTCAACAACAGTTCACCGGAAGTCACCGTTTTCTCCTTTAATTGAGTTCCAGTTTAGCTTTCTCTACATGGTTTTGTGTTTCTCTCCCCCAACGCTGATGCTATATGACAGGGAAGTAGGGCATATTAAAATGCAGCATTTCCTTCCCTGCCATTTGCATCTAATTTGGCGAGAAAAAACACACAGTCCACTGCGCCGCTGGATCCTATGGGTGTCCACATCATTTATATTCCGCTGTCGTTGAGCACTAAACAGCCAGCGACTGATGGCCTACTCCTCAATATACAACGTCAATCAAACATTGTGGATACACGCTATTACCGGACACAAAAGGTGCCGACGGTCATGTTTTATTCATATACATTTAATCATCTTTTTTAATTGTTTTGGTTTGGGTATTATTTTGTGGGGAAAAGGGTAAACCGCGGTAAAAAACTAAAGAGTGTGGCGCTCATACCCCCCTGATGTACGGCGGTGCTAACTTGAATAATAAATGAATTAACTTTTTTAATTCCATTCCCCTGTACTTCTCCAATGATCACAGATTGAGCTGCATCAAGGGCGAATGCCGAGTCCAAAAAAAAAAACACAGCATATTTTCCGCATTACACCAGAGCACTAGTGTGTGTGTGCGAGGTGATGAATTGAAATTAATTCAATACACATGTGGTTACGCATAATTTGGGGGGGATGATATCCTCACAGCCTTCACATGCGCTGACTGGGTTTGAAATGCATCTCTTACTCAGGGCTCTTTCAATCCATCTTCCCCCTTAAAAAACTTTCCATTAATAAAGGGGCGAGTGGGAGGCGGCCAGGCTCGATGTAGGCTATGTTAGTCCACTGAGATGGGATTATCAGGGGTAAGCGTTAGCATTTCGCTAAACCTGCAAGGCCGCACGTAGCTACCCTCGCCCCGGCAATGTTCTGATGGGCCGCTGAGGCTTGGTCGTTAAGAAATGGGCGAATCACATCGTTGAAAAATCATTGTTTTGCAGATGCGTTTGGTTAACCCAAAGCAGCTTCGCCTGAAATATATGGTCGTACATTTTATTAATGCGTAGGTGGTTAGGGCGTCATGCTCAAGGCTGCCCACGGGTAGACTGGGGACTTTGGGGATCAAATTCAGAGCCTTTCTAGCTTGGAGTCAAACTCCCCTCCACTCAAACTATCCGACCGTTCATCGATGGCGGCTAGTTGTCAAACATGTAGTCGTGAAAGAAGAGCCAGGAGCTTAGCCTTCAGCTGTTGACGATCATGTGCAACATTCAAAACTTTAACCCCTCGTTGGGGGGAGACGGAAAGCCAAAGGAGTTTCTAATTGGTCCCGCTTCGTCTACCCTGCCACATTTTTCCGGTTAATTTTTCCACCGACAGTGAAAACAACATGGCCGCCGATCGAAGTCAACATTTGGACGTATTTTGAAATAAAACATGTCGTATTTCGCATTAAAAAGACAATGAGATGCCAAACAACTTCACAACACCACCGCAGGCGTCGTGAGCTTCTATCTTCCGCGGTAAAATAATTCGCTCCTTAAAGTGGATCTGGCAGAGTGAGTGCTACGGGAGAGGGAAGTAATTGCGCACTATTCCATTCTAAAAGCGTGCGTATTAAAATATCTCACAATTTCTGTGTGGAGGCGAGAGTGCAGGGCGCTATGGACAGCGTGACTTTGAGCTAGCGACGGGGGAGGGGGGGATAAGGGGAGTTTGATGGGGGGATGGTCGTCGGAATCAGGCCCTTTCAGACGAACACTCGAGCCAGAACGATAATTGGCAACACAGAGGCGATGAAATGGTGTCCACTGATTAAAGGACTGCCACGCAACGAGGTACCACTGCTTTCACAAAGCTCAAATCCTGTCCAACTGCAGGAAAGCAACATGTGTTGTGTGTATGTGTATATATACACACCTATCTCTATGCATAAACATGGGTATGTATACCGTACTATATTCAATATCTTGTTGCTAAACATGCTTAATGCAGTGTCTGTGCTTGTGCAGTACAATATTTTATGCGCATATCTTTTTATTATCTTCTTTGTTTGTTATTTGTTGTTTAAATATGCATTATTGAGTTGATATGTAAGAAGGGTGACTTTCAATTTGTTATCTACCTCTTGCCGTCTGTACGAACCATTATCAAAGTACCTTTATAGAATATCAAACTACCTTCTCCCAGGAATAAACCATGACTACAATGGTCGACGTACGTTTGGTTCCATGTTAGCAAGAAAGAGATTAATGTATTCCCGCAACACAACTTTATTGTACCATCGCGAGTGTAATTAAGAATCAAGGATGTATATCTTCTGCGAAAAATGAAATAGAAAGACTGGAACAAAATGAAACGTCTTCTAAAAGACATCATTAGCTTGGTATGGTTCATGTTAGCATAATTATGTAAAAGCACGCAATGAGATTCAGGAGGCAAAACAGATGGATCTAGTGCAGAGTTGAGTTTTTCCAGAGACCTCATTTACACATTTTGCAAGGAATGGAAATGAAAACCGAAACATTTCTCACTAATTTGACAACCTCATAGGTTTCTTGATTAAAAATCATGATATTTGTTTCTAAATGTTACAAGGATGACAACGAACAACATTATCTACCTAGTTAGTAACATTGCTTGGGAATTATGTCCCACATAAAAGAATTGTTGGACACAACAATTATTAAAACAAGAGTTTTAAGTAAGACATATCGACATGGATATTGAGGCAGTGGAATAATGTTGTCTTGTCCACCAAGAGTTATAAGTAAAACATATCAACATGGATATTGAGGCAGTGGAATAATGTTGGCTTGTCAACCAGTCTCTCAATTTGATTAGATGTGGCTACATGCAGAAAAGGATTAGAGACTCTCGACTTTCGCTTAATTTTGTACATGAAAGACAAAAAATTCAATCAAGGAGTAAATATAGCAACTTTGGCTTTTTTTTGTCATACAATGTGTTTAAGCATGAGCAACAAGAGCACATTGTTATGTGTTTTCCTTTTGAGACCAGACATTGGCACAATTAAGGTGGGGCATGGGGGCATAACTAGCCTGGGAATCTCTGGCCTCGTGTTTTATATGCTCTGGCATATTTTATTGCCCCCCTCTGTTAAATGCGGACCTCTTGCAGATCTGGGCCAATCGCAACCGTTGATCTAACAGGGGTTGGGTTTGATATGATGAATGTAAGCCCCCTATTGGAGCGCGCAAGAGCCTCTTTCCTTAATAACAAAGATGGCTGCAGCTGATGAGTCAAAGGTGCTCTGATTGGTTAAAGGTCCATCCAATTGCATCCAGAGTTGATAACGCCCCTTGTAAATGGAGAAAAATAATTGATACCAATACGCGATTGTGAAATGGTAAGCTCATGAGCGAATGGTTGAAATTAGAGTATGAACCCTAAAGTGAACCAACTACAGAAAGTATATTCCCCTCCGAATGATTCCCACCCCAAAGTAACCTTTCGACCACAGCCTGAACGTTGCATTAGGAGCTAATGTTCTCGTTGGGGGAAATAAATGTGGTTTATCATTCTTGGGAATAGAGATGGAGCGAGATGGAAGGTCGCAGGGCTGACGGGGGAGGGAGGAGCGGGGATTTTACTGTTAAACGTCGGAGGAGATTGTGGGCCCTAATGCAGGGAAACGTATTGGACAGAGTCCATATTTCCACCCTCACCGCTATCTCTCCCAACGCTGAATGCTGAACAGAACGCAGGGCAGAGATGACTGGGCTCCCTCGATATTTTACGCCCATTTATTTATTTTCCCTCAAAGCAGAAACACAACAGACCGACAGATTAGGGCCGGGGCCTTGGACCGAACGACGGCGGGAAGGAAAACGTTCCCCGGACGGGAGTCTCGTGTCAATGCCTTGACGCAATAAAGGTCCATTAAGGCCTTAATGAAGTGTTTTCTGATTGCTAACTGAAACCGAACAGGCACACAGTCAAATAAACCCGCCGTCGGATGATCATTATTCAGTTTGGCCGTCTCCGTTTACACAATGCCCTTCGTAGCGCACCTGATGCAGCGCTTATTTATTTATTTGTTTAAATTAAACGCCTCCCAGAAGGAATTAAAAGCGGGAATGGAAGCAGCCTTCTCATTTGCATAATCGAATGTTACGTTCATGAGCGGCCGTGCTGCCATTTGAATAAGAATTAAGTCTTGATGGAGATTCGGGAGGGCCGGGGAGGGGACGCAGCCCGCTCCCCGAGGTTTGTCTTGAGGCTCACGGGGACGACGCAGCAGCATCTGCTGCCGAGTCTGAGGCCGTGTCTACAAACTACGCCAGGGAAATGTGGGAATTTTTTTAATTTTTTACCTCTCTTCTACTCTGGCCTTCTTCAGGCGGCCGGGATTTTCCGCCGCTGATTGAACTGTGATATTCTTTTGGGGATTATGGATGATGGATGTATGGACGATGAATCTAAAACTGCTGGTCTCGATACCCAAGTATATTTCTTGTGGTACCACATGATCCCGATCGGTCCATAAGGTATGCGTTCAACAGACAGCATCTCTGAAACACTTGTTTGACATGTTTTAGGGGTGTTGCGTGGACTGGGCCTGGCCTATGTTGCCTTTTCCCGTGCACGTTTTGATAAATTGAAAGGTACATAAGATTGGCCAGAGCAGAATATTATGAAATCTTTACTAAATTAAAATTGTATCAAGTATGGTTAGTGGATAAGTGCTAGTCTTGTCAAGTGAATTTGCTTTGCCCTGAATCAAACTGACTCAAGTATCAAAGTCCTTAACTTGCGGCCTGAGTGAGGTACTCCCCAAATGGTGTGTCCAGAGTAAATAGCACCAGTAACTAATGTAGAAAATGATGCAGTAACTCTTGAATCACACATTATCAAATTGTATGACAGGGGTTGGGGGGGGCACAATAATGTTAAATAAATCAAAGAAAATATTAAATAGGATGTAATGTGGAGGAAAATTAGAACCTTTGAGAATCTAAACAGATCCAATACAAACTACCACTAGGGCTACTGGGGGCATGCAGCCAACGCAAACAAATCAAAGATAACAGAAAACTAAATCAAACTGAAGATGGATCAAATGAAATCCTGAATAACACTTAACGTCAACAGAACACAGGTGCCTGGCCCAAATGATGAGGCTTGCCAGGCCCTTAATAATAGCAAAGTTAGCTCAGGGTAATAATGCAGCCAAAATAAAACATGAGAAAAACAGTGGCATACGAATTACGTGCTTCTTCCTGTTGTTGAATATGCTACTAAAGTTCTGCCTTGAAATCCTTAACAGATTTGATGAAATTCATAATAATTAAGTGCAATGGTTTGATTTATTGCAATAATATGATAACACCTTCGCAGCAAGTAGTTAGCTCAAACTGACATGGATAATATCCTTTCATGGATAATACCAATTCATTCTATGAAGGCAACAGCCATTTATTAAATGCAGCGTTATAGCAAATGTCAAAATCACATTTCCAGGTACAACCTTTTGTTGTTCACCAAACACCCAAATCAGGCTCGGGGAAGAGGAAGGCCGAAACCTTGAGCTCTGGTATTTATACGCTCCAAGCCTCAGGGTCCTAGAGGCATCGACCTGCGATGCTGCGAAACAACAAATAGGATAACCCCAACTTCTATAGGTCAAGTGGTCAAACATGGCGGGGAAAGAACCCCACGATCCCGATGGTGAAGGTATGAAACCCCTCACAAGCAGCACATATTAGGAATACCCTTACAGAACGGCTCGTTCAATATGCACACTAGATTGTCGATTGTGTATGTGTGTGTGTGTGTGTGTGTGTGTGTGTGTGAGCCTGATCACACTGTTTCATTCTCTCATCTCGCGTGTATTCCCTTATAATAATCACAACCATGGTGTGATCCCACAATATAAACCATATTCTCTTGTCCCAGGTTGTAAACCTATTATTGTATGATAACCCCCCCCCCCTCCTAAAATCCCATCAACCGAGGGTCTGTTCTGTTTCCTATTTACCGCACTTGAAGACACTGCCGGTTCCGCGCATCTCTGGGGGGGCCACATTGAAAAAGCCAGCCAGGGCCCCCCCTGCTTCGGGGACGAGGGGAACATGCAATGCGTTGGAGATAACAGAGGGAGACAAAGAGAGGACCGGGGCCCCTGTAGAGCCCCCTCACACTGGGCTTACTCCTTGGGAGACAAAGCAGGCGCCAAGCGAGGGAAAGGCGTGCGTTCAAACCCGGTCACCGCCCGCATCGAGCAATTCGCCCGAGTATTCATTTTTTTATTGTTGCTTCACAAACGGTTTGCTGATGTTGTTGTGGGTTTTATTGTCCTTGTTGTTGTTATTGTGGTTGTGAGATCGTCTTCAACAGCTGCACTTGAGACGAACTTGTTGAGGGTCTGCTCTCGTACGGAAACATTTGTTTTGTCTGCGAGTAGCGCTTATCGTTATGAAAGTCATAATAATGATACCGTGTGGTCAATTGTTTGGTGTTATTGTTTAATGCATTTTTTTTGCAGTTGGGTTGATAAGAGAAGGTAAGCCTATCGTTGTTATAGGCGGAAACAAATACTGAATACTGCGAGGCTGATTTGTAACCATGGTGATATCGGATATGTTTCAAAGGAATCGTGAACGTGTTGTCGGGGTCAATCTGAAAAGAATCATGCTTACAGATGAAACATGGTAAAATGGTGGCTTTAAATACTTTCAACACAGTCTATATCATACTTGCTGATGTATTTACATCGTAGAAATGTAGCTAGGTTAGCTATCATGTTGCAAGGTTTGCCATTATATATACAAGGCATATTTCGTCATTTGTTTAAATTCTCTTTACGTCCCGTCAGAAATCAATAAGTCAAATGCTCTGACACCAATTTAGATTTTTGTCGTATTGATCACCGTGAGAGAGATAAAGCTCTGAATTCAAACAAAACAAAACTAACCTGAGTGGAAGGGGAGGACTAATTAGTGAACCTTGGTGTAATGCGTATTCAGAAAATGAATAAAAATACATTAAAAGAAAATGTGAAAAACACATCAGCTTGGAAGCTTGCTCCTTGCTTATGACTGTTCAGCATTTAATGAGGAGCATCATGTTACATTTCAGAAAACACTACCAAAAAGACAGCATTACCGAATATACAACTGCACAACTGGTAAGCAAACAACAACAACATCCTAAACCAAAACCACAGAAGACGCAAACGACTGCATGGCAACAAGTTCCTACAAGCTAACAAACGAAAACAACATCCAAAAATGAACCACAGTCATTTCTCCCAAACAGAGCCAGTGCTGCACAGTGCTGGTGGATCTTATTCTGAATGGGGGGGGGGGTGTTAGAGGTCAAGTGAGGCATTATGAACGTTTGGGTTGCAGGTGTTGGAGAGAGTGAGAGAGAAAGACAGAGAGAGAAAGAGAGAGACAGTCAGCCAGCAGGTGGTCCCATCAGCGTGTTGTTCGCCAGCGCGACTGTTGCTGCTAGCAAGCCATGTGGAAAACTGGAGAGGAGCGTTTAGGGGTTGTCTGCGCTTGATTAATAAGGACACAGAGAGGCAAATATGTGCACACAGTCACTGGGTAATGAGCCGCAAATGTGATTAGGTCTTTACGCTGCACCTGCCTCCAATTGAGCATGTAGCTTAGCAACCTCACATGAGCGGGAAAAAAAAAGAAGGGACAAGAAGAAGAGGAGAAACCTGTACATACACACCCGCTGCGATAAACAACATCAAAGACTTTGAGGGATGTGAGGGAGTGTGTGTCTGTGTGTGTGTGTGTGTGTGTCGGCGTGCATGTGTGTGTGTTTAAGCGCTGACTGCTCACAGTAGGGGTGTTGGGTTGAGAATTGTTGATACCTTTGAAATGTTGACTGGTGCATGTGTGATTGCATTATTCCGTTCCCCTTAGAATATTATGCAGATTTCCCGTTTATTTATTTTTTTTGCAAAATACATCGGAGCATAACCTTCCTGCCAATAAGCTCCTTTTATTAGGTTACGAAGCGGAGAGTCAGAGGTATTACCGTGGAGTCTGCTACGGCGGATGGAACGGCTTCCTATTCCAAAGTATGTGCATGCCACATAGTTCACATGCCATGTTCATTACAACTGGCTGCGGCTAACATATGTTCAGCGCACCTGCAAAGGCAATCAACCGGCAATAAAACCTGTGATCAATGGCACTGATGATATTACAATTAACCATGAAAGGCCCTTAGCCCCCCGAATGTTTTCCAATTTTGTTTTGAAGCGAAAGCCCTTGCTGTGTTACAAACTTAATCACCGCCCAATCAGGAAATCTAGCAAAGTCATCGTCCATTATTGTGGCTGAGAGTGGAACACTGCAGGGCCATTATGGCGGAGCATCTCAGCAGTGTTCATGCTCTAACAATCACTCTCGAGCACGCCAACACTCAATCAGTATATATCGGAGATACATTGCGATCAATCACGCCGACTCAAAGACTAGGTGCTATGCTAGCTAGCACATATATATGCTAAGTCACCATGCTACGCGAGAACAAACTCGTGCCTTCTCAGCGTACCATCCCATCCTAATAGTGCTCAGGTAGCTTTTGTTTATTTTAAACTTTAATTAGTGGATCACTTCAGGTTTTTTCATCCCAGTTCAGCCAGTTGCGTCGACGTTCTCTGTTTTCGCTCAGTCCCATTCAGGAGGGCCGATCGTCGGGAGTGTAGCAGACTCCCGACGCTCCGGCTCTGCGTCTTTCGTCCTTTTATTCCGAAGGCTGATTGCATAGTTTACCCGGAATGGAGAGCAGAAAGGTGGAGGGAGGGGGGGGTGCGGCATGTCTCTGAATGGTTCTCTCTCTCAGTCTCGGAGTGGCCTTCAATGAGGCGGCCTGGGTCACATCCGGCCAGCAAACCTTTCCTTATTGAGTTATGGCGCCATTCACACCCCCGCGCCGAATACACTCTGGGCCGCCGTAGCCCCGCCAGCCGTAATCTCGTCACCTCTGACTACTCATCCGGAAAAGTGTTAAAAAGGTAAATTCGATTTTTTTTTTGCAGCCATTGATTGGTTTAAAGTCTCCAGTGTGGTCAGCACACTGAAGGGGGGGGGGGGGGGGGGGGGCAAGGGGAGGTTGCGGCGCTGAAATCGGTTTAGGAGAGCTGAAGAAGAAGATTCTGTATCCATTTCCTAACACGGCTGGGTGCCATGCTGACGTAAGACTTGGATGTGTGGAGTGTGGATGTTGCCAGTTTGACAGTCATTATACATTAGGGGTGACCTTGACTAAGATTTTTGCAAAATCTGATTGGTCGCACCCTATTCTTTGGATACTTTTGCGTGGTTTAAACTCTTAAAATGGCTGACTGCCAACTGACCTATTTCTATCAGCAATCAGTAGCTATCAGCAACCTTGACTGCCTCTGCCAATTAATTACATTATCACAATATGATGAGAATGTGTGTGTCCGTGCGGGTTGCCATCTCAGAATGAAAAGAAATATAGGCTACCATGACTTATGTACAGTAATAGACTTGTATCGTATACCGTTATTTATATAATGCATCTATGAAATCAAACAGTGGCCGATCGCCCTGGAGACAGAGAGCTCCGGTCTGTCTGATTATCCATGGTATTCACAACCAATCATGATAAAAGCTCCCATTGATTAAGAGAATGTAGAAGAATTTGATTGATTACGAATTTACAATACATGTGAATGATGGGTTTCAGCGTATTGAACGAATGCGTAAAGATTCAATTTAGCAGCACATTGAAATGTGAGAATGAGTCATTTGCAACAGTGCGTGAAGTATGGTATGACGGAAGATGTTGAAAAGATTACATTGAACTTTTTTTAATCATCTTAAATATTTTCGAGATGTTTTCCTGACATGTGGATCATTTGTAAGGGTCAAGAATGTACTCTATTGCGAAAATAAAAAGGCTGGAGGCCATTGCCCTTACACAAAGGTTTTTATTTAAAAAATAATACCAACCTTCATAGAAAGCGAAATTGGACACAAAAGACATGATTTGACTCATAGGCTTTTCCTTCTAGAATCCGAGTAATGCAATGCTAAATCTGTCACACATTTTGCACCCCATCCTCCCGATGCAATGTCTCACTGATCCACATGCAGCATTCAGACCATTAAGGATGTCAACTCAATGGCTTTGTATTTAAGATTCAAGGTCACCCCTTATATATATACTGTATATTTATATCAACTCAGTAGTTCGGCAACAGTAAATGTTTCAAACCAGTGTGAACCAATGTCCAATTAGATAAGTATTAACATTGAGTTTCCCTTTCACTTTGGCCTGCGTCCAGGGCGAGCTTCTCGTAGCTTGTTTGATGGTAATGATGTCCAATGATGGTAATGATAAGTGGGAATTGCCTCACACTGATTTCAGATTACTTTGGTTAAGCACGAGAAGGTCTCCGATGGGAGAGGTTTAAACAAGCACCTTTTTAGCACCTCCGCAACGAGGAGCTAAGTTGTTATAACTGTGAATGAATGCTGTTACATTCGATCAATACGTTTAAGTCTATTTTTCATTTAGACTATGGGTCCATGGAACAAGATCTATAAATAGTAATATGTATGTCATGTAATATTTATGCAATACATATTTATTTTCTCATAAGTGACTTCAAGGTGAAGGTCTTTGGACTGTTATTCGATCCAAAGACCTTATATGTTAATATTGTTTCAGTTCTTATGAAAAATATATTTTTGTCAGCAGTACCCAGCAGCAGCACTGCAGATTAAGGTCAGCACAATGGGCAGATATTGTGGGGGTTAGGTTGATCAAATACCCTCCAACGGGCACTGGGTTCGATCCCCGATGTCATTGATGACACACATCCGTATTTATAGTTGCTTGAGATGAAAAATACTTTTAATTACAAAGACCATTTTAAATAAGAAATAGCATTGCCATTGATTAAAAATTAATACATGTTGGAAATAAAGCCAAGCATTATTAAGACAATAGAGGAAAACTAGAACAATTAAAATTAATGAATCTTTGGATGGTTTAAATATGCCATGTAGCCTTGAAGCTTCTTCATCTCTGGTGTGGTTACGAACATATTAAAGCAGACAATTCATATAGGAGAAACCACAACCTTAAGTGTACCAACAGATACGATTTTCCGCTTCAGCTGTATAAGTTAGGTTTTGAAATCCGACTACAAAGAAAATGTACAAGTCAATCATTGTTTACCTTGCTTAAGCTATGCAAAGCCAAGTCACCCTTTCAGGGACCTCTCTGCGGACAACATGATATTAGTCAGCAAAGTTCAACCATACGTGCGCCGCATGCTAGGAAGCTAAGATGCAAGCTTGCTTCAGGCCAGGAGTGGCGAGGTGTGCAGTGACATTTTGTGGGCTTTAATACAAATGACAGAAATGCCAGTGAGTGAGTGAGACAATATTGAAAGTTGTTCCTGTATATTAATACAGTTTTCACAACATGCTCTATGATGCATTTGTTCGGTCTCATTTTATAGTTGACAATATCCCTGATATGAATGAATGAGCCTGAATTCATACTTCAATGACCAGCTGCTCTCTTTTTTTAATGTTACAAAAGATTAAAATAACGTATCAGATTAATAATTACATAATTATTCTATACAAGTTACCATTGTGTTCCTTGAAATTCTGGTCATGACCACGGTGTGCCTTCGCCCCACAACAACATTATAAACCACTGTTGTGCGAGCTGACTGAGTGACAGGTTCAATTCCTAACTTGTGTAGGAAAATAGCAGCTGACTGATTGTCGAGTCGGCTCCTGAAATACCACTGCCTCTGGGAGAGTTCTGAGTCTGAGTACTCCTTGAACCTGGACCCACGGACGGCCATGCTTGTGTGACTTTGCCTTCCACCCGCTGTGTCCTTCATGTGTGCTAACTTGCAGTACCTCAGTAGCAGTACTGCACATCTTAGTAATCTAGTAGTAGTCATCCTCTTCATTGGAAATGTTATGTTACAGGATGATAAGCAGCCAAACGGATAGAGTAGCAGTTCAGAGCACAGCTAAAAGAAAAATGATCTCACTTTTTTTCCCACTTACAAACATGAAACTAGGCCTTCTTCTCTCTGTTGCCCATCTGAGCGTCAGGATATAATACACCTGGCGCTCGCCGTTCTCCATGGAGGGAATCCCAGACACTAGTATTCCTTGGCAGCAGGATAACAATTACAACCGTTGCAAAGACAAACAAACGAGAAATGGCATCTCTACTGCTTGGTTTGCTTGTTTGCAGGAGCAAGGGAAATGATGCAACGTACGATTTATCTTGTTGACAAAACCATAAGCCTGTGTGTGCTGTATGTTGTTTGTGGATAATTACGCGTACACTCGTTCCAGGACGAACAACACATCTGGCGGGCGAGTTGGTTTTTGGTTTTTTTAATTGCCGGTCGCTCAGCTGATTCAACGGTTGATATTAGCAGCAAGCGAAGGCTATCCCTGACCACACTGTTCCTTGTTGTGTTGATTGTGGAGGAGGGTGTGTTGGAATCTCTCAGCCATTATTAGCCTCCCTGTGTACACAGTACCGGCTTAGCTACTCACTACACAAGCCGCAGTGCACTTGACATTGCTGCTTTGACCTACAGGTTGACGGCAGGTCAAAGGAAGCACGATTAACAAGTCACCCATGCAGAGTAGACCCCATAATGGTTGGGTGGTCATCAGGACGGAATATGAAATAAACCAAGTGACATTTTTCATTTGCGACTTGTGCCGTGTTTGTCAGAGGACTGACCATGGCGCAAAGTGCTCGTTAATTGATTCCATGAGCTTGAATGACTCGCCCCTTCAGAAGCTCTCCCGCATTGTCCGTCCTGTTCCCATTAAGATACTGCCTTGTTATGACGGATCCACAGAGAAGAAGAAAAACCACAGAACACTTTCCAGACCTTGGTCGTCTTCTCGCCGTCACATCATCGTTGGCTTGTCGGATAGACCTTTTTCACAACACACGCACGCACCACCACCACACACACACACACACACACACACACACACACACACACACACACACACACACACACACACACACACACACACACACACGCATGCATTGATTGTGAGAAGGAAAACACAAACGTCTTTATACAAGGGCGCTATAACCACATGTACAATACGCCTTTTACTGACCCAGTCAGTATATTTGATTCGTGGATCGATGCTGCCTGTCTTTTCCTCTCTCTTTCAAACTACTTTTTTGACGTTTTCCACCGACTTCTCCATAAAGTCATGAAATGTATATGAGTATACATAAGGCTGGATTGATAATCGAATTTTGCTGAACAGCAGTAAAGAGGGAAAGCGAGCTAAGTCGACTTCTTATCAGCAGGAGAACGTGGTTGAATCTTTAATTTACTTCTTCTTAAACCTAACGATCTTCCCTCATCGGTCAGGGATTGTGTGTTTAAATACTGCATGCTTAGAGGGGATAGCGGGAGGTGTGGTGAGGTGTGGTGAGTTAAAATGAGCAAAAGAAATATATGAAATGGAAGAAAAAATATAATTATTCGTGGAGACCTGAGAGAAATTATACGGCTTTCAGTGGTATATTCTCAGCAGTTTGTCAAGTGATTCATTTCAAAGGAAGGTATATCAATGCATTGAATCACAAAAGAACAAAAATGAATGATATAGGAACGGGAGATACAGAAAAAGTGTGAAGTGGAGAAATATGCAGGTTTTTAATGAATGATCACACAGACTGCGGCTACCAGCAATACATACCTTAGGCTATTACCCCGTAGCAATATACTCTTTAAATCTTTCAAAGAAACTGAATAAATCATTGCTTTCAGTGAACTTCGGGATACAAATGCCCACAGACATTTGAGGTTTTTAAAGGCATTTGAAATTATACTTTAGGTATGTTTCATTTCTCGCCGTGGTACCAGATGGAAGGAATTTTCAGATCGGTGAATGCAGCTGGCATCGCAAAGTTTATTACAAAAACTTACTCATCTCATCTTCATAATCTGGTAGCAGAAGAAGGTGCTAACCACAAGATACTTCAAACAGGTGTAATGTAAAACAAGGTTTCAAAGCATTTGGAGATGATTAGTGATCAGTATACTGAAGATAAATCACCGCCTTCCCACTCTTTTCTAAATACAATCTCAGCCAAACAGCATCATGAAAGCAGGAACTATTTGAGAGCCCTGCTCTCAATAAGGGATTCTCAGCTACAATAAATCAGAATCAACATGTCAACATCTCTCTCCCTGATCTCGAAAACCAAACCAAACACATGCACTGCAGGGCAACAGCAGAGTCTGTGCAACGGTTCTCGACCTTTGACTTTAAGTGTCCCTATGAATTTTCATCCAGACCTTTCACAGACCTCATTGGGCTTGTACATCAGAAGGCATCATGGGATATTTTCTTGGCGTTACTCCTCCACATAAAGATGACTCAAGGGGGTTCCAGTACAGTAAATTCCAAAATCAATGTAAGTATACCGTACTGAAAACTGTGTTCTGTCACGTCGTGCATGAGTGACGCAATTTTAAACACTACAATGTCTGCCTGTAATTACATATAATTGAATGATTCATTACAAAAACGATGACCAAACATTGATTCATACAAAAATAACAACAATTCCAATGCTCTGTCAAAATGTAGTCTCTTAGTGCGACGTGACGCCCAATACAAAGACGGTAATGTTTGATAAATACACATGCAGTGGCTGTGCTAGGAGTGCCAGTGCCGCCTCTGACAAAGTTATTAATGCAAGAAGGCCAGGAGAAGTGGGAAACATTGGACAGGACAACTCGGTGCTCATGCTCCGAGTGTGTTGATTTAGCAAACACAAATGAACTCCAAACATCAATGGGAAACATTACTGTGGAAAACACGTGATGGAATGCACAAGGCACTATTTTAGAAATAATAACAAACCTTAATAATATTGACCGTACAATATTTATAATATATTCATTCAAATTATCTATATTAGTATTTCTATTGTTGTGTGTCTTAATTTGAGAATAAAATCCCAAATACCACCCACAGAACCCTCTGAGGTACGCATAAATTAAACAATATAAAATCAGCTTATCTAGATACAGAGCATCCGCTGAAACATTGTTTTATCTTTGGTTTTCTTTTGCAGACAACGGCCGGTCCGAGCGCCACCAGCACCAGCCTTTGTCCAATCATGAGTGAGATGCCAATCCTGGAAGCAACACAGACACTAAGCGTCCGCCTGCACTAGTTCCCTGACCTCCCTTCTGAACCCACGCTGCAGTCATCCCTCCCCGGGGGGGTCTGGGGAGCTGGCTCTCCCCCGGACGAGCGCAGGAGGAGAGCGGTCTCATCGCGGTGTTATCACAGCCCTTATATCATGGCTAAAGGCTACAATTGATTCATTATCTTTGGACATCCACTGGCCCGCGGCTGGGATGGATACTTGTCAGGGTAGTTGGGAGTATAATTGGCAAACACTCAAGGTCACACTCAGCCCGAGCCTCTGAGACCCGGAGAGATTAAACGGAGAATCGGATCACTGCAGGGGGAAGCGGCGATGGCGAGTTTGGGGGCGGTCAAAGTCGAGGTTCAGGCTACGAGGGTGACGCAGCAGACTGGAGAGGGAAGGTGTACGTCTCTCTTAGATGAAGGGGAAAAAAGGCGGTAAAGATGGTGTGTGTTGGTGTTATAACATGTTTTGTTAACCGACAGATTAAACCAACAATCGCCCATTTAAAAGATCTGAATGAATGAATTGTAACTCCTGAATTCCTTAGAGAGCTAAATCCTTATGAACCGACTCGGCAACAATCAGCCATCTATACCCATTTTGTACATCTGAAGCTGCAACCCACAATTCAATATGGGATTCTTTCTCTGAAATCCGTCCAATATAACTTACAAGAGCCAAAGGGATAGAAAGCTTGTATCATGAATACAAGATGACTAAACTCCTTCACCTTATTCCACAGATTCCCTTAGTTTAGTGATTTTCAGCCAACAAGCAGTAATCTTTCTTCTGTCCTTCTTCTTTTTTATTCGCTAATAAGAATTCCCTTCCAAAAGCACTTTTTGGATGGGGTTTCACTTCCTCTGTAGACACGGGTGGAAAGATCCATTTTCTAGTTCAAGGGAATTCAAATAAGGGGAGGAAACGAGAGGCTTATCTGATCAGATGCGATTCCTTTGAACAGAAATGCTGACATGATCATTAAATGGCAGAGCGGCAGAGACAGTAATAACGTACAGTACTGATACTTTTGTTCCTCCATTGGTAGCATAATAGATTATCGAAGTCTTTGACTCAACATGCTCGGCTTGCAATTTTTTGTTATTTTAAAAGCTTGTGATCAGGATGTTCCTCGCCGATGGTTTTTGATATAATATTCATGTCATGAATACTCGAGAAGCTTCTTAGCCTGCCTTAACCCCCGACTGCGGCGGATGGATTTGACCATTCTGAGACGGGCTTGCAATGCTTTGTGGTCCGCCATCCCTGCCTGCCTGCCTGCCTGCCTGCCTGCCTGCCTGCCTGCCTGCCTGCCTGCTCACTCCCTCCCTCCCTCTCTCCCTCTATCCCTTCCTCCCTCCCTCCCCCCTCCCTCCCTGCTTTCTTCTATCCCTCCCTCTTTCCCTCCCTCCCTCCCTCCCTGCTTTCTTCTATCCCTTCCTCCCTCCCTCTCTCCCTTCCTCCCTCTCTCCTCCCTCCTCCCCCCCTCCCTCCCTCTCTCTCTCCCTCCTCCCCCCCTCCCTCCATCCCTCCCTCTCTCCCTGGAAAGTTTCCAAACCAGCGATGGGCCAATCTCTACATGTGCTAATTATTTGTCTGAGGACCAATGCTGCTTACAAAGAAAATAGTGAATATAGATTTCAAGGAGATGGAGGCAGGGGGAGCCTGACAAGCAGGGAGCCTCAGAATCGAGGGATAACTACTCTAAAGTCAGTAGGCACTCCGGATGACTAAATGCGTAAAGAAAAGTGTATTTTGACTTCATCAAATGATTCTCTTGCTAATCCCTGAAGAGACAGACCAGCCTTTTTCCCAAAGCCTGGCCGGCGATGCCAGGCAAGCAGTTGTCAAACATCTCCTAGTGTGCGACGAGTGTGTCTGTGTCCCCGAGTCTGGTTGAAGAAGTCAAGCAGGCGACATGCTGCTGTACCCACCCTGCGACAGGGTGGATCTCAAGCCAAACCCCAGTGGAAGAACCATTTTTTTTTTTGTGGTTTGGAATTCGTTTTAAATATGAAATCATTGTCTCATAAGCGTGGCATTCAGAGTGCCAAACAATTTACCAACCATTTATATAAATCTGAAACTATGAACCGCTTAAGTAACCAACGGCAACGGCGCCCTGTTTTAGATTGCGCCCACACACAAACACCCATGCACACACACACAGGCACAATCAGGTCAGAGAAATGTCACACACACACACACACACACACACACACACACACACACACACACACACACACACACACACACACACACACACACACACACACCCATAACAATCCATTCATTTGTTTGGGGTCCAAAGAAATATGTTTAAATTCAAATCATACATCAAACACCATGAATGCAATTAAGCACAGATTTACCCCCCCCCCACACACACACACACAAACACACACACACACACACCAAAGCCTACATTCATTTTTTAACCATCTATACTAATCTCTAATCTCTACCAGCAGAGCAACGTCTGTGTTACGGGTTACATCGGGTTCTGAAGAACAGAGACAGTCCAATCGCTAGCATGCTAGGCTATATACCGCCCTCTATTTTTTATACCCCTCTTTTCCCTGGGCCAGGCTGTCTCCCTGAGCCCACCTGGAGGCAGAGGGCGATGATCGAGTCTTACTGTCAATACATCACCCCGGAAAATTACCTCTCCTCCGCTTGGCCTACTTTAATCTCTCGGCCCTCTATTGAAAAAGTGAACACTCTCTCTTCTGTCCAATTGAAGACTCAAAATGGGGTTTGCCAGCTTGATTGACAACTCTCTCTACCTGACAAAATGTAATGCAGTGAAGGACAAAAAAACTGATCAGGAATTTCTCTGGACCTAATCTCGGCGCCAGCGATTACATTTTCTCCTGCCTCGTTCTCTCTATTGTGTCAGCTGGATCTTTTTAAGCATTGAGAGTCTTTGTGTAGGTGTGGGTGTGTGTGTGTGTACATTGGTGAGTGCGCACACATGCTTTGGTGTGTGTGTTACTGTGTAGCTAAAAAATCAATACAGCTATTAAACTACCTTCCTTGCACCCCACTCTTTACACGTACATTCAAGGCTTTGTGATAAAGGCAATGATTATATATAATGTACACATAATGTAGAGGAGACCTTACATTCTGTACTGCACTGTAATTGCTGCAAAGACCTGACTGGAAGCATCAGAATCCATCCATTTCCCCATCACAACATTCATGATATTTTCTTTCGTACATCATTGTTGTTGGATAAACAATACAATATGTGCAGTTGTTCTGAATGACGACGTGTATTTGAAGGGAATAACAAAGCTTTGAAAGTCATATTCGATATTCCCTATGTTGGCAGATCAATGTAGAGTAGGATCATATAGGAGGCCAGTAGAACATTTTCAAACCTGTATACTGATAGCATTTGAGTGAGAGGTAAATAAGAAATAAATACATAGGGGAAGCCATGCTGTGCTATAGAGAAGGATCAATCAATTCCACATTGTCTTGTTTTTCGAGACAAAAACACTCACTGCACACTCCACACTACTTCGTGATATCAAGCCTCTTTCAAAGCGCCCCGCACCACCGTTGACTCGCGCTCGGGGGAGGGTGACAGCGCCGAAAGCACAGACAAATGCTACGCCGCTGACCGCGAGCGACAAGACAATCGACGACGGAGATGGTAAATGTGTCAAAATAGACGAATGGCGGTAAAAACATGTCTCATTTTGCATTTAGGGCATTTAGCAGACGCTTTTATCCAAAGCGACTTACAATAAGTACACTTGTCGTAAGAAGTGCATCAATATATCGCTGTCGGTACAGAAAGGATGTTCATAGAACCAAGTGAAAGTACAACAATCGCTAGGCTAACTAATTCCCGGCGTTACGTTATGTCTCCCCCATCCATCATATGAATAATGTTTATTATTTATATATTAATTGAGGCGTCGAGCGAATAATATCGCGGCCGTGGCTCTGAGAAGGACGCCCTTAAGGGGTAGGGGTCGGAACGAAGTAAGAAGATGCTAATGACATGTTGTAATGGTAATAATAACCACCGTTAGCCAGTGCCGCTAATTAAAGGCACACTGACCTTCAACTAAGTAATCTCGGATGTGTTTTCACATTCGTCTTGATTTATTTAAGTGTTGGCGCCTGAGAACTGATGAAAGGTGAAGAAGTGGCAAACACGGTGAAATTGCAACTCGTATTTTGTTCCATTTCATCTTCCCCGTTCGTGCGGACCGTATATGTTATCTCTCTGATCTCCAGGAAGCCTCAAGTTTCTCCTATAAAAGTAGACTGACCCATCTCCACCTTGATGTCCATGTGCCTTTCATCACGCGGACACACTGCGATCAATATATATGAGTAGGAGACGCAATATTGGAAGGATCATTTAAACCACTACTAGCAACAGCAATTCCCAACCTGGTAGCCTAGGACGTGAGCAGGGTCGAGGACGTACTTCGATAGTTTATGATACGATTTTTTGCTAGAGCTACGCAACAATAATCACAAATTAAACCGTCACCATTAGTGAAATCCGAAATTTGTGAATTCACTAATTCAAAATTTAGCAAAGTCGTAAAAGGCTTAGAATGCGTATACGACTGCGGTAATTCCGAACTAGCAAATTCGGTATGGTCGGTCGTTGATCAAGGGGTACTGCGGCCGAACGACCAATAGGGCGGGGGTGGAGGGGGGAGGGGAGGGGGGGGGGCGGGGGCGGGTGGGGGGGGGGTGGGCTTGCAGTCCCAAAAAGAATTGGAAACACTGATATATGTGTACAAAACCAAAGTGCACATCAAGGATTAAGATGACGTGCTGTTCGTGAGCGTGCTCATAATCGCCCTCACCCTTGTGTTTTGGGTCACGTCTTAGCCCCTGTTGTTTGTGTCTCATCGCTCCTGGCTGTGATTAATGCAGGCTGATGCGAAGGGGGTGCTGGGGGGAGGGCTAGAGGGACGCGGTCTAAATGTTTTTCCGCCTCAGGGTTGGAGACAGCGTTTAACACCCTGATTATACAGGTCAAGCAGCGAGTGTGTGTGTGTGTGTGTGTATGTGTGTTTGTGTGCAGCAGTGACAGACAAAATAAGATTGCTGGTGGACGTGTCTGTGTGTGTGTGTGTGAATCTCTGTGTGTGTGTGTGTGTGTGTGTGTGTGTGTTGAATAGAAGAAGGCGAGGGAGAGATAAACAAAGAAGAGGGGGGACAGGGCGAGACAGAGAATGAGAGAGAGAGAGAGAGAGCGAGAGGGAGAGGGGGGGAGAGAGAGAGAGAGAGGCAGAGGAAGAGGGAGAGGGACAGAGAGAGAGAGAGAGAGAGAGAGAGAGAGAAACAAAGAGAAACAATGAGAGAGACAAAGACAGGGAGGCGGCGTACGAGAGTTCATAATGTCGCGGGCGCCTTACCCTAATCCTTTACGAGCACTCGCATTAAGTCGTCTCCGAGCCCTCTTTTCATTATGCTATTTGACCTTTAAAACAAAAGGTCGCTTGTAGTTCAGCGCGGTGGATATCATTGTTCTCCCGACCGAGACAACAGCGCAAGAGAACCCATACGTCATACATCACGGAAAGGGCAAGGTGCGGAACCACAGGGAACCTCAGAGGAGTGGGGGGGACGGAGTCAGAAAATCATGGGTTAGGCCCCATTGTATCAACAAGAGTCGTAACGCAACAACGCGCAATACTTTTGTGTATTCCCCCCACCACCTTCTAACGCAGTGGGGAAAGCTCCGGTAAATGTTAAACGACAAAGCTGGATTAGGTCTCCCACTACGACTGTGGACCTTTTGCTATTCATTAACGGGCGGATCCCATCACCTCTGAGTGAATATCGGCCACTTCGGTCACGTTGGTTCACTTTAAAAAGTTCCACCTGTTCTCCCGTTCTTAAGAGCAGAAAGTCCGCCCTCTGTTCTTCTTGTCGGAGGGTAGAGCGGAAGCAGGAATTGGGCAAGAATTCCTTTGAGGCGGACAAACTTTAAGAACAATCTGTCTTTCTGTCCCCCCTACCACCGCAGCCTCCCCCCCTGCCTCCACCACAACCAAAATGGCGCACAGCAACCTTTTACTCCTCCGACTGGGGACTAAGCTGGGAGGAGGATACTCATCTTAAAGGATAGATTTAGGTTGAGTTCACTCGAGGAATAACGGCCAGTGAAGGTGAGCCTCGGTGAGACTGCCAGAACTCGACGTCTCCTCAGCATCGCTGTCGCTCATCACAGGACTGCGCGGCTGAAGACATGGCGACACAATGCACGCACACACACACACACACGCAGGCACGCACACCTCGACGTCGCGCACACACGCACACGCATGCTCGGTGCCATGCACACACACGCAAACGCACACGCCTGCACGCTCACCCTCGACGTCACGAACACACACACACACACGCACGCACACACACCTCGACGTCACGCACACACACAAACACACACTCCCTCAAACATGCCTTTGAAAACGACTTCTGTATTCATTACTCTGAGTAATGAGTGGCGATGGCGCTCTACGTCGGAGCGTGCGTCTCATCGCGTGCATAACCCTCCCGGTCGCACGACGGCGGCCGTGTGGCCGTAATGGGCTCGCGCCGGGCCTCTTCGATCCCCATTACCGGGCGCCATCGGAGGCCATTAGGGTAACAACCCTCTGCCCTTCACCCTCCATGCCTGCGCCTATTCATATCATACCGGAGAGAGGGGAGGAGGGGGGGGGGGGAGAGAGAGAGAGAGAGAGAGAGAGAGAGAGAGAGGGGCCGCGGCGGCAGTGTGTCCGACTCCCCCCCCTTTCAGAAGAGATGGCAATCTCTAGTTTAGGGACATAAAGCGGTCAAGGTTGCTGTCTAATAAATGAGTTCTTGTCATGTTTGCAGATGCTCAAGGTTCCCCGCGTCTGCCAGCTGTGACAGGATCCCGGGTTTCTCTCTCCTTCGCCCTCTCTCTCTCTCTCTCTCTCTCTCTCTCTCTCTCTCTCTCCTTCGCCCTCTCTCTCTCTCTCTCTCCTTCGCCCTCCCTCCCTCCCTCCTTCGCCCTCTCTCTCTCTCTCTCTCTCTCTCTCTCTCTCTCTCTCTCTCTCTCTCTCTCTCTCTCTCTCTCTCTCTCTCTCTCTCTCTCTCTCTCTCTCTCTCTCTCTCTCTCTCTCTCTCTCACTCACTCACTCACTCACTCACTCACTCACTCACTCACTCACTCACTCACTCTTTCTCTCTCTCTCTCTCTCTCTCTCTCTCTCTCTCTCTCTCTCTCTCTCTCTCTCTCTCTCTCTCTCTCTCTCTCTCTCTCTCTCTCTCTCTCTCTCTCTCTCTCTCTCTCTCTCTCTCTCTCTCTCTCTCCACCCGATAGTCGGGGCTAACATTATCAAGAACAAGCACGCATCCCATGAGTCCTCCCCCATTGGCTTTGTGGACGCGTGGCTGAGTGTGTGTGTCTTCGTCTCATCCCCCCCCTCCCCCCCCCCGTCTCCCCATGCTCCTCTCTCCCCTTCTCTGTTCATGTTTTAAACCGGAAGGCATATTCATGAGGGGAGCATAATTAACCAGTCATCGTTTGGATGGCTTCCAGATGGATGAGTTATCGCCGCCATTATTGGTACTGGCTGGTATGAGGCTCCGCTATCTGGGATTAATGCTGCTGGAATCCCGACGCCCGACACCATCTCCAGCCACTTAGTCCCATGATGAATAGTGTTAGGCAAAGTCGTTTGTACTGACACTCTCCCCACTTCCCCTCATTTTATGTACTTTGCTTTGCCTTATTAAGGCTCTTACCAGTGGCTTAATTGCCTATTTAGGATTCTCCTCCTGGTGACCTCCATGTGTTTTATTTGGCGAGTGTAATTAAGTTACCTGTAAATATCTCCCGCTACAGACCATCCATCCATCTCAGTTATGTCGGGGCACTCTAGCTTTTATTTTTTCTGCCAGGTTTTTTAATTAATCGAATGGGCCCCGCGGCTTGCGTCTGGACACCGTTAACCCCCCCCCCCGAGACGGGAGGGGCCCCCCAGAGGGGCGGGGCCCCCCCGGCAGCGGTACCCGAGCTGGGGCCTCAGTCGTAGGGCTACGGCTCTGTGGCAGGGAGGGAGCTGGTCAGCCGGGCGGAGGGAAGAGGGGGCATGTGGCTGGGGTTGGCCGGTAACCGGAAGGTTGGTAGTCCGGTCCCCGGCTCCCCGGAGTGTCGAGGTGTCCCTGAGCAAGAACACCTCACGCTAACTGCCCCCGACGTGCTGCCTTGCGTGGTGGATTCTGCCGTTGTGTGTGAAAGTTTGAATGTGTGCATGAATGGGTGAATGTTAGGCAATCATTGTAAAGTGCTTTGAGTGGCCCCTGGTTAGAGAAGCGCTGTATGAATGCAGTCCATTAAGCGTTGAAGAGAACACCGAAGGGAAAATGTAAGGAAAGGTTACGCGGTTCGCATTCTCCGCGGATCCCTGAACGTTGCCCCGGTCGAGGAGGAGGTGGGGGAGGTGAAGGAGAAGGAGGAGGAGGAGGAGGAGGAGGAGGTGAAGGAGGACAGGGGGCTCTTGGAGAGAAGGTCCTCCTGAAGGTCCCTGATCTGAATGCGGTTGACTCTCGTAACCACAGCGACCGTCCTCCGCCCACCACGGACCCACAAGGTTCCCGCTTGAAAGCGTAATTCGAGATGTACGTACGCACAGCGCCGCTACTACTGCATCAAATGCTCATCGCAATCCCAAAATGTGGATGTCTTGTGTTTGTTTGCAGAGAGAGAGAGAGAGAGAGAGAGAGAGAGAGAGAGAGAGAGAGAGAGAGAGAGAGAGACACACAAAGAGAGAGAGAGACACACAAAGAGAGAGAGACACAGAGAGAGAGAGACACAGAGAGAGAGAGAGAGAGAGAGAGAGAGAGAGAGAGAGAGAGAGAGAGAGAGAGAGAGAGAGAGAGAGAGAGAGAGAGAGAGAGAGACAGAGAGAGAGACACGCAAAGAGAGAGAGAGAGAGAGACACAGAGACACAGAGAGAGAGAGAGAGAGAGACAGAGAGAGACAGAGAGAGAGACAGAGAGAGAGACACACAAAGAGAGAGAGAGAGAGAGACAGAGAGACAGAGACATAGAGAGAGAGAGAGAGAGAGAGAGAGAGAGAGAGAGAGAGAGAGAGAGAGAGAGAGAGACAGACGGGAGACAAACAGAGACGGGAGACAGACGGGAGACAGACGGGAGACAGACGGGAGACAGACAGACAGACGGGAGACAGACAGACAGACGGGAGACAGAGAGAGAGACAGAGAGAGAGACAGCGCGGTATAAAGATGCTCCGCTCCCAGATATAAAAGCAATATGTACCAGTATCAGAAGGCATTTAATAAACACATGGCCCTCTGAGGGCGAATCTAATACGTGGACCGTCCATTAGGAAACGGCCCCAATATATCCCGGGCCCTCGGCCCACCTCGGACCCCTAAAGAGCGGGGGTTGACACGCAGGATGCCCCCCAGAAACACTTAGACGACACGGCGGAACAAGCTCCCCTCCTTATTAATGGGCTCCTCGTCTTCTTCCCCCTGTTTCCCTCCCGCTCCTTCGTCTTACAAGGCAACACGGGCAGCGCCGTCTCCCCACAGGGCGCTGTGGAGTGCACAGACTGTGCCGGCTTGGTCTGTTCCTTTCCTGTTGGCTGAGCAACCTGTTCTTTAAAGGACCTCTGCGTGTGCGCGCGTGTGTGCGTGTGCGTGTGCGTGTGCGTGTGTGTGGCGGATGGGATCCTTCCTGCAACACACACAGACACACTCTTACACGCACACACGTACATGTGTGTGTGTGTGTGTGTATGTGCTTGTCTGTGTGTGTACTTGTGTGGGTGCGCATGTGTGTGTCGGGGTGAGATGCTAGTCCTCCTTATGCCCTTTCGATGGGTGTTAGCTAGCTACGGTAGCTAGGATTCCGTGAGTTTCTCTGCATTTTAAGGTCTTATTTTTCCAATTAATGCCATGCTATAATGTTAGGGGGAAGGGAACTGCCAACACCCTATCTTTCATTTTCCATGTTTGTAGTTGTGGGAGTTGTGCAAATTTCCAAGCTGATTTACCTGTTGCAAAAATACATAAATTAGTATTATTTGTGTAATAAATGGTAGATTAAAATTATCTCTCTAAATAACTCGAGGTGACATGCAGTATTAAAGTCAGGAGTAATTTTGAGTTTATTATCCAGTCTCAGTTCAAAGTTTCCCAATATTCTGACGTTTGCCCTTTTCGATCTAGCAAATATGATTTGAGTTTGAAAAAGGAAAGTTATAGTACGATAAATGCCTTTGAAGCAGAGGGGCAGTAAGTTTGAGGTTATTCTGTGTGTGTGCGTGTGCGCGTGTGTGATTGCGTGCGGGTGAGTGCATGTGTGTCTGTCCACAGTCCAGGGGACAAGGCTTAATGCTTTGGTGGTGTTGTACCTATTAAAGGCACTGCTTTAGAATGGGGAAAATGCTTACTTTGATTTCCCTCAGGCTTCTTGCTCTCTGAGCTGAATGAAAATGTCCCTTCTCTGCCAGTATAAAAGGTACGACCAAGCACACAAAGGCTTGCACACACACACACAATCACAGGCGCACAAAAAAAGCACACCTACACATATACATGCACTTTAACACACACACACACACAGACACTCACATTCAGTATGCATATTCATGCACATAAAACACACACACACACTGGGATAAAAGGACACACACACACACACACACACACACTCACTGGCATATAATAACACACACACACACACACACACACACACACACACACGCCCACAGTTAGACACACAAATGCATACACAAACGGACTAATACACACACATGTGAATGCACACGAAAACACCATCATAAAATAAGACGTGCACACACACACAGAAAAACAACCACTCTTGTTACTATACTGTACGCTTGTGAGCATTGCTTAATTTTTAAAGACCTGCGTCTTATGGGATGTGATGACTCCAGGGTTCCTGAGGGCCGCGAATGGCTGACGTTTTGTTCGTCTCAAAATTCAACGCCGGGCTGTGTAACAGAAATGTGTTTTCGCTGTGCTTAAGTCCTCATGGAAAGCAGTGCCTTTGACAGGTCGGCAGAGAGAGAGAGGGTGTGTGTGTGTGTGTGTGTGTGTGTGTGTGTGTGTGTGTGTGTGTGTGTGTGTGTGTGTGTGTGTGTGTGTGTGTGTGTGTGTGTGTATGTAGATCACATCAGCACACTGCTGTCAGCACATCCTTTGGTACACAACCTGGTATCTTAGACTAAGCTAAGCTTTTGAGAACAATTTGTGATGTCACAAGTATTCAACCAATCGTGGCAGCGTTTTGCCGCCTACGCTAACCTAGGACAAATGGGGTGTTTGTCTGCCTATATGTGCTTTCCGCAAGACGTCTGTCGACACATCGTTTTCTATGCATCTAATGCGGCGATTATGTCCACTTAAATGAGATTTGTGAAGTCACAACTAAAGCATATCAAAGGTTACAAAATGTTCAACACTGAGCTGACATGTTTCTTTTAAAGCCTTTAAAAACATGAAGGATGACTTATTTGTGTCCCGAGTAGTGCTAGTATGTTTAGTTATTTTCCCTGTCGATGCAATGATTTCAATTAGTTCCTTGAGTTCAAATAAATCCCACAAAATGTTGTTCTAAAACGCAGCACCGCCGCATCCGCTTTGCTTTGATGTGACTTAAAGAAAAGATTTTGTTAATGCTGCATGTAAAGTGTCGCATTTGTAGCCGTATAGCGTGCAACACACACACACACACACACACACACACACACACACACACACACACACACACACACACACACACACACAAAAAGTGGCAGTGGGGGCGCTTCAAGGACATAGGGGGGCGATTGCAATTAGCATATTCATAACCTCTCTGCTTTGCCCGCCGCAGTAAAAAGGCGTAGCGATGTGGCTGAGCCGTCGTTACCAGTTTATCAAACGCTTTCCTTTTGAGGGAGACAAAAAACAACAAGCCGAGGCCGTATTAAACTGCTTATTATTCATTGTAGTAGGCTTTGCTTTTCAATGCATTCGAAAACAAACGTTTCCAGTGGACCTTTAGCACACGGCAGTTATGAGGCATGAAGCGAGTTCAACAACGCTGAACCCTCCCACTCTCTCTCTCAACCCAACTCTCTCAAACCCTCCCTCTCCCTCTCTCTCTCCAGCCACCACGCCATCTCTCCCTCTCTCTCCCTCTCTCCCTCTCTCTCTCTCTCAACCCAATTCTCTCAAACCCTCCCTCTCTCTCTCTCCAGCCACCACTCCATCTCACTATCTCTCTCTCTCAATCACTTCCAGTGTCTCAAATGCTGTCTCTCTCTCTCTCTCTCTCTCTGTTTCAGGCCCCGTTTACACGAAGGGAAAACGCAGATATTTCCATGCGGTTTGGCCTCTCATTTACACGAAAACGGGAAATATTCGTTTCTATAAATACCCTGCTACGTATAAACGTGGCCTCAGTCTGACTCTCTCTCTGTCTCTGTCTGACTCAGTTTCTCTCTCTCTCCCTCTAGATATCCCTCCCTCTCCCTCCCTCCCTCCCTCCCTCCCTCCCTTTGTATACACCCTCCCAGATCAAAACAAGACACGGGGGAAATTTTCCCGGGACACTTCCAGTGTGTCAACTGCTTGATCCCTGATTGCATGTGAGTGGAGGTAGCATGATTCTCGAGGGCGAGCAGGCAGCAGATGTGCTCCGGTTCGCCCGGTGGAGCTTTGACTTTGCATGGCGGGCGCCGAGGTTAGCCACTGGCAGCCTACCCAAGCACACGCACTGCAGGTGGCAGGGAAGAAGTTGCACGGGAAGCCTTTGTGTGCGTGTGCGTGCGTGCGTGCGTGCGTGCTTGTGTGTGTATGAGGGCATGCGTGGGTGTGTCTGGATGTTGTAGAAAGTTTCTGGTGCGCGCATGTGTGGGTGTATGAATTTGTGTGTGGGTGTGCATGTGTGACAGTGAGCGCATGTAGGCGTGTATTTCTCTTCATCTTATACTAAATGTGTGCGTGTCTATTTGTGCGCGTGTATGCATTTGTTAGTGCTTGCAAGTTTGTGAGTGAACATACGTGGGTGTGTATGTCTCTATGTTTTAGGAAGTTTGTGTATGTGCGTGTGTGTGTGTGTGTGTGAATTTGCGTGGGGGCGTGTGGGAGAGCGGGCGTGCGTGGGTGTTTGTGTGTCTTGATGTTGTAATAAGTGTGTGTGTGTGTGTGCGCATACGTGGGTGTGCATGTGTCTTGATGTACGTGTGTGTATGCGTCGCTGTATTTGTGCGTATGCATGTGCAATAAAGAGAAAGACAAAGAGAGGTCAACGTCAACGCTATGTGTGTTTGAGTGTGTATAAAACCGGGAGAAAGGTAATGAGTGTAATACAAGGATGGAGAAAGAGACAATGCATGGGAGAGAGAGGAACAGCGATAGAGCGACATTGCCAATATGCATTCCCTCTAGTCTCGTCACACACAAAAAGCTACAGGCTATTATTAATCATTTAGTAGCATCCATAGTTTGCTTGGGTGCCCGTGCCCGGTACCTGCCAAGGCAAGCTGTGACGGAAAGGGGTTCCATCTGATTAAGTCTCTTTAGTCCCCGCCAACCTCAGTCAAAGGTCATCGCGCATCCGAGTGCGATAGCGGTATGGCGCTCCATTTAAATGTAGTCACGCACACCGGGAGTAAAGCAAACTATGGGAAAGTCAAGGGTTTTTTTTTCACTTTGAGTGTTTCATTCGTTTTAAAAAAAAGAGACTCCCGCCCCACCCGCACACACACTTTTTTGTTGTTTTTTGGGGACGTACTTCAATTTTGAAGTACGTCCTCAAAATTGTAGATCTTATTTTGAAGACGTTCATAATAGGTTTTCAAAGTTAAGTTCAGGCTAACTGACAGGGATTAGCACGGCATTGCTTATGGCTAGAGTCACTGGGGAGGTCTGGACGGAAGGCCTTCCAGGTTTGGATGGAGAAGGACGCTGTTAGACAACAGTGGCTTGAATTCACAAGAGCGAGATTGAGAGAGGGGGTAGGACGATCCCTTTCTATTCTCTGTGTTCTCTCTGAAGTTGGAATAGAGAAACAAATACATAAATGAATGAAAAAATATATAAACACTCACACACACTGTATGTAAACCAACATATGCACACACGCAGACACACAGAAGCATAAATGCACACGCGTGCACACAGACACAAACGCTGTAAATGTACCCACGCGTACACATACACACACACACACTTTAAGAACTAAAACGACACACCAAACAAAACAATGTGTGTCGCACTGATGCAACAACAAAGCAACCCGCCACACACACATCTTACCTCGACGCAACGGTGTGGAAATAAACTAAACCAACCCCCCAAAAAAACACACAAAGAAAAACGCATCCTGAAATAATTAACACAATTTTAGCAGACGGGCTTTGAGCGACCATCCGATGAGAATCCAGACGGCTGGGGAAAGGCAGAGGTGTCACACACACACCATCTCTCTCCCCCCCGCCCTCCCCTCCCCCCCTCCCACCTCTGGGTGTGTGACTTACAATCCGACCCCTCTTCCCTCTTTCAGCCATCGATCGCTGTTTGCATTTTTTTTGGTTTAACCCCATCCGACCGCTGCTAGCCTAGCGCGCTAATGCTAATGCACCGCGTGTTGACTAAGCTGCGCTGCGCGCCACACTGCTGTTCAGGCATTCAGGGTCAGCAGTGTTCAGGCATTAAATATGCAGGACTCCTACATTGGCGTGCTGGGGACACTTTCACCGTAACGTAAGACCTGAGTTATGTTTGGCCATCGTATCCGTCCCGGGTTCTTATCCACTTGTTTATTTTAAATCCTTGTTGCGGTCGTTTTAAGTTTCCAATTCGTCGGCAGGGGTCATTTGTACAAATAAAAATAAACAGGGATCCTGGTGTTTCAGTTTGTTACTAGTGCGACACATCTTCAAGTCCCTTGATTATAGTAAAACCTCTTAAATGTATATAGTGGGTGTTATATATATGCCAATTCATTTCCGCAAATGCACTTACGTTTTAGATTGAGGCGTAAACATTGGGTACATTTTATTTTCTGGAGAAAGGCTCACAGTTTAGACTACCCAGTGTGCTAGCGTCGAGCACAACGGGTCAATAGCTACATGCTACATGTGCATCGCAGGGAGAGAGAGAGAGGAGGCTCGATTTAGACAAGCACACTTGGGCCCCCCAGCTAACACGGTTATGACATTTATATATTTAATTAGCGCCGCACCCGGCGGGATTCATTGTTTATCTACCCGTCGGGAATTTCCGGCTGCGGGAAGAATTATCCAATTTCATTTGAGAGCTGTCGATATCAAACTTTCCATTATATGCTACTTTACCTCCAGCGACCCGACAGTCACTCAAAGCAGGAAGTTTATGGGGAGGGCGTCCTGATTCGGTTTCCTCTCCCCCCCCCCCCCCTCCCATCATCCTTCCCCCCTGACAAACACGATTTGAATACCCACGGCAACAACAACGCAACTGGAGCTGCATTATACATGGCCTTCCGTTTTGTTTTTTCTCCGCCGCCACTATCATTGCAGTCAGTCAATCAAGGACTGACGGAACGCTCGTAGCTCACAGCTGTTTGAAGGAAGGGGGGGGGGGGGGGGGGGGGGGGAGGAGAAGAATAGAAAATTAGACAGATCTGACACAGAGCACCACAGACACGCACAGAAAAAGGACAAACGCGGGCCGTCACCTGGGCCTGGGATCCAGTCTGTGCCAAGGGAGAAACGCTTTAGCTCGGCTACAGCTGCTAACAAGGAACCCGAGGGACACCCTCGCTAACGCACCTCTTCGTCTTCCTCATCGTGAAGGCTACACTCACCTAGCCATGACTACCGTTGAGAACTGTGTATATATATATATATTTATATATATATATATATGTGTGTAGGACGGAGAGGTCTTTTAATCGTTAATAAAGATATGTCTTGAATTAAGATGGTGCCATGAGCATTGGGATTTACAGGTCCGGGTTCTTTTCCTGAGACAATGAGGCTAGATTACAGGTCATTTGTACCTGTAATTACCGGGTTGGGAGGAAGCGCTTTGTAATGGAGTCATAACGGCCTGTCGGATATCCGCCGCTTCAGCGCTTACCGGTGGTTTTCGGAAAGGTTCCTACGAATCAGCGTTATTTGTTTCTTTGAAAAATGCGTGTTTAAGGATTGGGTTTCCGATAACGCATACCTACCCACACTCGCATCCGCCCTGTATTTCTTTTAAGGGTGTGTGTGTGTGTGTGTGTGTGTGTGTGTGTGTGTGTGTGTGTGTGTGTGTGTGTGTGTGTGTGTGTGTGTGTGTGTGTGTGTGTGTGGGCAACACAACCCTTCCGTGTGGGGGCAACACGACCCCATCCACCGCCTTCAAAACGTTAATTAAGGCCAATTTCCAGCGCACACGTTGGACATTACATCGACCGTGGGCACACCTCTGTTCCGAACACCCCCTCCCCTTCCCCTAGCCTCCCTCTCCTCCTTAAAGTTCTGCAGTGGCTCCTTTCCCAGGTCTCACCGGAGGAAATAATGGCGCTGTGTGTGTGTGTGTGTGTGTGTGTGTGTGTGTGTGTGTGTGTGTGTGTGTGTGTGTGTGTGTGTGTGTGGCGGTGGGCTGTTGAAGCTCTGCTATGGTGGTATCGCTCCTGACAGCTGACAAAAAGCCATTGGTGGATGCCTCGCACTGGATGCTGTCGTGGCCTGGACAGGCCGGACGCGGAGGCCGAAGGGGAGGGGGGGGGTGGCGGTGGGGGGGATGGGGGGGGGGGGGGGGGGGGGGGGGGGGGGGGATGGGGGGGTGTTGGGGCAGGGGAGCGGACAGAATTCAAACTGAACTTTATTTTAGTCTGTCTCCCCCAGCCAGTACAAGAGCCGGTCGAGGCAAATTCAAGGGAGCGAGGGGGAGGTAGAGAGAGGGGGGAGAGAGGGGGAGGTAGAGAGAGGGGGGAGAGAGGGGGAGGGGGAGGTAGAGAGAGAGGGGAGGGAGGGGGAGGTAGAGAGGGGGTGAGTATCTGTAACCCTCCGGCGTATTCCCTTATGCTAACCTCAGCCAAGCGCTTCAAGGAAACTTTTGTGCCAACTAAAAAAATCGGACTGCACAAGTCTTAATACCGTGACGGTCCCCCCCCCCCCAACCCCCAGCGACGGCAAGGTTAGCCTGGGAGGTCTGGACAGCTTCATCTCATTGGCACTATCCCACTATCTAGCTCACTGCGGAGATCTGGAGCCCTTATATACGGGGTTGCAGGAAAGTGTCAGTTTTTTTTGACACCCTATTATAAGGAACTACAGTTTGATTTCCAACGTCACTTTAGGCGTTCCTGAGCACGGTGCCTGTATCCACCCCTACCTGCTCCTTAATGACTGTATCCTGATTTACTGACGGCCCCTTTGGCTTCAAGCGACTCTGCTAAATGACTGGGAATATCCAGCTGTAATGACCTTAATGTAAGTCCTTCTTATGCGTATGTATTCGCCAAATTACTCACATGGAGATTCATCAGCATTGTTTATGACGTTGACGTGAAACGACCAACCAAAGGAGCGTCGCTGGTTTGTTTTCCACTGCGGTGCACATTCACACGGCTGACACACTCGTGTTCCTAGCAAGCGCAGTAATGCCACAGTGAATTCAAGTTCGTTTCTGTAGCCCCCGTAGCGGGCGGTCTCACAGGGTTTCAAAGGCCCCTAAGTTTACAGAGTAATTAACTGGGCAGATCCCAGCCCCTAAGCCCCCTCGGATAGGCAAGGGAAAACTTCCCGGAAAACCCCAAAAGACTTGATTAAACCTTGGAGAGAGCTGGGTCGAAAAAATGAAATAACTAAATTTCTGTTGAGCATAGTTGAAATTGTGTTAGGATATTTTGTTAGGGAGCTTTGTTTGTTCACTGTACACCTTTCTCTTATTGAAGCCCACACGAGTGCTCCAATCGCTTGCTAGTGTCTGAGAGCTGGATCGTGACAAAGGGATCCCCTTGACCGGATAGCGCTGCCTACCACAATGTTGTTGACACAATTCAAAGGACCACAACCCTGAGGTCGTTGCCTTCTCCAATGTCATGTACGAGGGAGGTTAACTAATTTAGAAGGTTTTCTAAACAGTGGCCCACACACAAAACCTTTCTCCCTGCCTGCTTAATAACACCCTATCAGCAAACACACAACTCCCAGGGATTTGTTTAGAGGCATCTTCAAAGACATGACCCACGCATATGTGTGCTGTTCTTCTTTACTTGGTGTTTATTTCACATTGAACTGCGATGAACTTTAGTTTGTCCTATCAATGCACCCTATTTTTAAAGAATTTTAAACATCCACCCACTGGTCAAACACTATAGATTTTATTTAATGTTCATAACTTATTATGTGTCCTCAAGGCAAGCCATTACACAATATCCTAGTCTTTACAGCCTTAACAAAGGTTGTGGGTAATTTAGTTTTCAAGATCCTGGTCTTAATGCCTTCAAAGAAAGGCAGCAGTTCAATATAAATGTAAAATATAAAACAAGTTGTGCTACTGATTTCTATGATATCAGTTTTAAAACATTACTGGAATAAAGAAGCTAAAGAAATGTTTCGTAGTTCACATTGTCAAACCTATACAATGTTAGTGTAGGTATAAACAAAATGTACTTTTATGTAATGCATCATGTAGCGAGGCTCTAAATCGAATTATAATCTTGGCAAACATTGAAGTATCATTGTTTGTTTCTAAAGACCCAACTAATGGCTGAGAGCATTTACAAGTGCACAGAACATTGAATAGGTCAGGTGCTGGGGTGCAGGATGAGTAAACACGCACAAGCGCTCGTCCATTGTTTCGCATTTTTAATGAGAATAAACATTGGTGGTGTTGTTTAAGGTTACCTATGCAACAATGTCCTATATAGGTAGTAATTGGAAAGAGGTATCATAAAAAGTGTGTAAGAAACACAAACACCCGGTCGTGGAAGGACGCAATAATCTCTTTAATACCTAAAGAATGTTAGGACAATGAGCGCTGTAAAAATAACAAACCAATTCAACCAATATATATTCTAGCTATAAACTTCATTTAATGTAAAATATTTATACATTTACACCATACCTGATTAATGAAGATCAAACATGATACATTAAAGGACTTCAAGCCCAAGATAAATTAGAAGTACTCTCCATATAGTACACTATGCTAATAAAACTAAGAAGATTTGGTTTAAGTTAATAGGCAAGGCAATTTTATTTGTATAGCGCATTTCTTACAACAAGCAATCAATGTGCTTTACAGAGAAAAAGACAGCAGTATTATTTATAGGGATAAAGTAGATGCCAGCAATATAATGAAGATTGTCAATGAAATCACACATGTACCATAAAAAAGGAAGGAAAAATATGCAATTGAACGTCACGGGGGACGCAAAACCCTAATTAAGGCAAGAAGGGATGCACAGTGAGAGACTTAAATAGCAGAGAAAGAATGCTTCCATGTGTGTGAATGACACAATGGACCTCCTCAACACATTCTCCAACATGGAGAAATTCTTCGAATTTAACTCGTTTTATTAACACCTACAATCAAAAGCAGGCCACTCACCACGCAACAACCATGTGGGTTGTGGGCCACATAGGCATGTCATTCACATATTTTCTGTCATTGTACTTAGGCAAGGCTATATGGGCATTATGGTAACAAAGATAAAAAGAATGTTCTGGGATGTGGAATTCCAAATAGCAATAATAGTCCTTGAATGTTTCCTTGGCACATTGAAGATGTTGTTATGAGGAAGATTGTAACTTTATAAAAATGATTCGTTTTTTCAGCCAGGAAGAAGGCAAGACATCCGATATTGAAAATGCTCGAAACCAGGATGGGTGGCTTGAAATTGTTCGAGAAATTATCAATGTGGAAAATTGTATATACATTTTTATAAACAGAACAAATTCAAATTAATAAAATATATATTAATATATTATAATATATTAATTTATAAAACACATATTAACGGTGTTACCGGACTGTTTTGGTTTGTTATTATTTTTTACTAACTATACTGTGTCTGAATTGTTATTCACTTGTGAAAACTCGATAAAAACGTAAGTTATGAAAATCAACCATTTTCAAAAGATTAAGGGTGGCCCCCCTCTCTCCCCCTCTCTCTCTCTCATTACACTGTTAATTTGAATCCACCCCCCGGGGTTGTAACTCCAAAATCTTTTGGAATAAACGTTGGCGCTTTACGTTGTCGCTCAATGTTAATGGCGTCGATTAGTGCTAGCATCTTTCCCTCGGTGTGCCACTTTTATATTTGCTCCATTAATCCTTCCAGGCGCTCTCTCCCTCTCCGTCTCCCTCATTCGCTCTTTGCTCTGCTGACTCAGACCCTCTTAGTGGCACTAACGGTGACATTAAAATGGCTGGCACTACAGACGTCCATCACACAGGAAACGGCCTACCGGGTCGTGACAATGTGAGCCCGTGGTGAAATGCAACTGAAAATAACGCTAATCCGTCCATAAGAATGTTAAATAATGATACAACAAATTATAACAATGAAAAAGAGCAGATCTGCGTCCGGGCTTTTCGCCGAAAAGCATATTTTGAGACTTGACCACATCTTGGCAGGCAGAAGGGCTGTTCTGCCATGGGGATATAGGGATTTACTAATCTAGCTAAATATATTTATTATGAGCTTGACCCAACAGGTCGACAGCTGAAATCCACAATTAAAAGGAGGAAGGGATATTCCGATATTTAATTCAGGGAATCATTTTTTCCCTATTTCTCCTGATTAGAATCACGAGGACAATTGTTGCTGTGGGACAACCACGACCAAACAAGTTTGCTTATTATCTTCACCCTGGTGTTAACTCGTCCGACCGAAGGTGTCTTAACACATCGAGGCATTGTTCATCCAAACCGAACAGGATTAAATGACTCGTAGCAGAAGCGCAAAAAAAATAAAAAAGAAAGAGCGACAAGACAAGAACAGCAAACAGCCCCTGGCTCCTATGTGCCGTTTGATGTCAGTATTTGATGCCTCTCTCCCACCATTGAGAGCAAGCCTGCGCCGGGGCATCTGCGCGCATACTGCCACCCCAAGGGCTTCCTTCTGATGTGGAGGATCCCTGCTTTGACCGACCTGGTGCAAAGTCCCCGCTGTTGTGCTTCTGCTGCTGCTGCTGCTGCTGTCGTTGTTGTTCTGGCTGCTGCTATGAATACACACTGCCTCGACGCTGTCCCCCTCCCCCCCCCCCCCCACCCCACCCCATCCCAATCTAGCTCTTCTGAGCGACCGGCTTGGTCTTCCTGTTGCTTGACACTTCTGCATTCCGCCGATGGGGGAAGAGAGACCACACGAGAATCTGCTCTCACGCGCACAAAAACCCCACACAGACGCACAACGACACACATACGACACCCCGCTTGCTCCGCAGGCGCTCTCTAGAGGAGTACGCTTCTGTGGACGCTTTGTGGTTTGCATGGTTTCGGTGGTCTTGACACCCGCTTCACCCAGGACTTCTCTAGCCTCTCTGCCACAGAGGGCCAGCCCTGGGAGGCTGAGGGTCTGTGAGGAACCCTCTGTGCATGGTGAAGGGTACGGTCTTATTGGTGTCCTCCTTCCACCATCGAGTCCTTTCGGAGACGTGGTATTTTCTGCTATATCTGATTGCATCTTAATGACCTGTATCTGAATGCACTGTAAGTCGGTGAATTCATCTCCTTGAGGGGCAATTAGGGGATCAGGCCTCTTGCTCAAGGATGCCTTATGGGTAGGTAGCGAACATCAATCGAAGCCAGAATCTTTTAGCCGGGAGTCAAACTCCTCCCATACCAGTATGGTATTCTGCTGCAGGTTCTTAGATGAACAAAACAATTCTTGCAATCTCCGCCAATCCATCAAGATTCATTTTGCTGTTTGAAATGGTTTTTTTTGGCTGGTAAACGGTGTACGAGCGAGGGATAGATAAAGGAGTGTGTTTCATATTGGGGATGATAATAAAACGTGCTTCTCTCAGTGGGCAGCGATCATAAGCATCTGCACGCTCAATGATGCGTGGCGTTTCCAGTTGTTGAGCACATACTATAAATCTTCAAACACTTCGCACACAGCTGCTGACTTCTCATTCGTAATTGGTTACGATTGCTTCTGGTTACAGTACGCTATGATGGCACAAGGAGTGCCATAATTCTTGTCTTAATGAACTGTAGCCATATGGGGTATTGTGGAACTATATACATTTATATTCATGATAACATCAATTGTTCTTTAATATTCCTGAACGAGAACTTTGTTGCACCAGTCACGATATAATACAAAGATTCAAACTTTTTTTTCCAATAAGAATGTGTCAAATCGACAGAAATATCAGGGGGGGAAATGGGATATCCAATATGAGCAGTAGTTAACATCTAAGTGGTAGACAGAAGACAGCTTGCACTTTCAGACTTCCAAAGCCTGATCTAATCTTTAAAGATGCACACCCCGCCTCCCACCTCCTCCGAAGAACTGATCTCACCAAGCAAGGCTGAGTAAAAGGTCCTGATAACATCTGATTGGATGACAGCAGTCAAACTGTATTTTGCTGGCATTAACCCCCAATACCAAGGGCCAGGAATTAAACTGAATCAGGACTCGGACCACATCCCGCTGGATCGGCAACAAGATAACCTTGTTACTGTTTGAGGCCCCTGTACTGTCGCACTTAAAATAGGATCATAGCGGCGATGGTGCTACAGAAAACCAAAGGGCTCAGGATGATTTTTACTCCTGACTATGATGAATTGCCAGAAGCTTATCAACCAGCGCTGGCATATGGTGTGAGGACAGGGCTTGATAGGCTGTCTGTCAACCTGTCCATGATTCTAACTGTTTTTTTGGGTGTCGTTTTTTCTTTTCTTTTTTTTATGCAAATTGAGAGAAGTAATCCCAGAATGCATCCCAAATAAACAATAATTCAGTGTTCAACTTTTCTTTTAATGTGGTTTTTGGGGTTTAATGTTGTTTTTCTAAGGACAATTTACTTGCTCATAACATTAAGATTGACGGATTTAGCTTTGTGCCATTCCATTGATAGCAGTGATTTCCCTCAAAGAATAATGAAAGGCAACATTAGCAAGGTTCTAAAAACGTGAAGCTTACTGATGGCTCCCTTGAGGAGTCCTATGTATTTTTCCATTAACTTTGTTTTGAATGTACGTTGTTTGGAATCTAATGCTGTAAACGTTAATATAAAGATATAAAGATATCTATATTAGGCCTGCAATGATATAGAATGACATTATAAAATGTAGCTGAGCTTCTAAAGTAGTCATTACTAGTTATCTTATTGGATCGTAGGCCTATATCAGAGACCAATACTTTTTTGGTCTCTAATCTGTTTAAATTGCAAAATCACGATCTTGTAAAGTAAAATTTACGCTGTGATACAAATTTAAAAAGAACCGCTTTCAAAATTTGCACCTTTCATCCTTGGAAAATATTTTTTTTAATCGCTAGGCCTTTGCAGAGCACCAAAAAATAAACTACACAGGCATGTAAGACTGAGGGAGACATAGCCTTGAAGGGCCCAAGAGTTTTCAGAAACAAACCCCAGAACCCGCAGAACCAACTAATTGGACCTGCTGCCTTTTGTATGATAAAAAAGAATACGAAAAATATTGGATTTGTCCGTTTTTAAGGATGTTCTTGCTTTCTACATATGTGCTCTTTTATAACCGCTGTAAATGCTATAAAAGTTTGTGGTATAAGGACAACAGGGGTTTGTCATGTTCACTGCTGTCCCTAGCTATCTTCCATTCCCAGTTCCCTTACATTACCATGAGTGAATACATTACTAGCATGGGTCACCCCATTGGCAGTGTGAATGGCTCATACTTGAACTAAAAGTTAAAATAGCCTCTGGGTGTTCAGTTTCTAGTTTGGCCAATATCATTTATAGGTCGGGTTTAACCTTTATTCAAAAATATATGCATGTATAAACATAGTGGAAGAAACAGTCTTGAACTATTGGCCCTTTTTTTTTTATGACTCAGTGATTTGGATCTCCATTAAAACTGCAAGGTGTTTTTTGAACTCTTGACGCGCTTGCACTAGTTGATGACAAAAAAACACACACGTATTGCATTTTAGTTTGAAATGATAGCCTGTTATCAAATGGGATTGGTTTGTTTGAGAGGCAGTACATATATTCGTACAGACAGACAGAAAACACACAATTTTATCCGCGAGGAGGAATTCAGTTTGATGTTTAATATTCCTCTTTTTTTGCTACCTAAACTCAGTAGCTCAGTGAGATCTGATTTATTGCCAATTAATCATGTTCAAACATTGGACAATGTTTTCCACATATTTCCCTGAGTGCCGATTGTCCTAAACAGTGTTCTAAAAACGCTTACATCCATGTGATACATCAATATCTGCGTTCTTATAGCGGGGAATATTTTCCAATGTCCATGTATCAATGTCGGTGCTGCTTCCGGGTTCTTAGTAAGGAGATTTCTTGGGGTTTGGCGAACAGAATCTTTCAGTGGTCCAAACCCACTGAAAGCCATGAAAAAACGCTTGCATATACCATCATCGGTACCAGTACCATGCCGGCTGGTTGTTGGTGGCTGTTCTCAGATGATAGTCCGTTGTTGGTGTTTGTTTGGGGAAATGTGCGCGCAGGCTTTCCCCAAGCAGCCACCGACTGATCAGGACTCATACGTGTGCGTATTCTCTGCGTTCGTTCTCGTTCTGACAACAGGTACTCCGAATCGAGTGCACTCAGACCCAGACCCACGAGTTCAAACATACTAGCAGCTACATTAAACGTGCGCTGTATTAGGGCCACTTAGGGGCCCCTGATACAGAGAACACGGTACATTTCGAGCGAGTGGCAGCTACATGCCTCTGCTTCATGTCGTGCACATAATCACGTCATGGAGTTTTATGGAAATGCACCAGAAGTAAGCTCTTATTTGTGTCTGTCAAACATTCTCATGGTACCACAATATAAGTATACCTACGTATGAATACACACTGCACACCTTCGAAGCTGTCGCTGAAAGGGAAGAGTTCACAGTGAATACATCATTTAAATTTGTTCGATGATGGATTCCTCCTGCGCTAAGAAGGGGGCCAGGAAGACACACATCTGTCACCACCCTGCATATGTTTCGTGGCAACGAAGGCGACCATATTTGGAGTCATTTAGGGTCTGTAAGTGCATGTGCAAAGTGCAAAGGAACATGAGTGGAGAAAATGGCAAGCAAATTACAGAGCGCTGTTATGTCCAACAAATGCATCCATAAGAGAGGAGTTACGGGGGTACGGGAGGGGGGAGGGTATACATCAACGCCCAGAGAATAAGACGGATTGTTCAGTCCTCTCTCTGGGTTTTTATACGTCAGGTGCTGGCAGGTTGAATTCCACTGAGAGCCATGTGTGACAGTTTAGCATTTTGCCGTTTGTTGGCGCTGAATGTGAAAAAATAATCAATCAGCATCTACTGAAGTAATGTGGCACGTAAATGTACACTTGGACATACATCTCAAAATACTTTCTCTCCACACACGTAAACGCACAGAGAAGCACGATCACTAAAACACAAACACACATCTATGTACATTCTCCATTCTATGTAATGCTGGTGTTAACCAAAGCATTTAAAAGGGGTCCACCCTCATGTGAAAGACCATTTGTGCTCTTTAAAATATGAAAATATGGGGAAACAATTGGGATGCCCTCCTCCCACTCCGTCTATTCCCTCTACCGGCTCACTCATAACCCTTTGAGACTAAAACTGTGAAGGGGTTATACAAATAACATCCACTTCTGACTAGTAAAGCAGCTAAGAAAGTAAAGAAAAAAAAAAGAAAAATTATTGTGTGTTCTGATATTCGTACAACCTCATACGGTGTCATTTATCTTCTACGGTGACTGTTTCATTGACGGCGTGAAATACCGGCAAGATTAAGACTGTTCTCCTGGGAGCGCGATAAGGATGTCTGCCATTGGGTGTTTGTTCAGACCCCCCCCCCTGAATGTGCACATGACGTCCTTGGGCTAAAACCGAAAGGTCAATGATGGCGGTCCCCGGCAAGATAAGATTGGGGATCACACTTTATTGATCTCATACGGGACATTTGCGATGCTAAGGAATGTTATTGATGCTATAAAAAAATCTGGGTGGGAATATTGATCATATATGGGTCATTCTGGCGATGGTTTAACACACACGCAACTGGACTCTTCCATGGGTGTTCTCGGGTGCAGCAACCGGCATACTTCATTCATTCATTTGGTATCGTTTCTTCTGCCATAAAAACATGTTTCGACCGCCTGGTGCTGTCTGCCGCACACACGCACGCACACGCACGCACACGCACGCACGCACAGCCCCCGTCCCAAGTTAGCACAAAATACTGTTTATACACACAAACACGTGACATACTAGCGTTCGTCTCCCCCATACTGAAAAACAGATTCCCTGTAAAAGTGGCACTTTGATCGCCGATCCTGATAATCATTGACGTTCTCGTGCGTCCCTGAGCCGCACGAGAACGCCAATCGACAGCAACAACAACAGCTGACGCCGATGGAGGCCTTCGTCGCCGACAGGACGCCAAGCCACACTCCCACCCGCTGGGTATTCCAACTCCGTGGGGGCGCTTGTGCTGTACCACCCGCCTTCACCCCCGTTAGCTCCCCCCTCCTCCCTCACCCTCCTCCCGATGCCATGGCAGTCGATATGTGCAGAAGGCTCCTCCCAAGCTTCTAAGGAGTGTCAACATGTATGTTCTGATCTTGCTTGGGTGAGAACCAGCACAAAAACACAATGCAGCCGTCTGCATTACAAGACTTACTGCTACACTGCGAGATAACACCTCTCTCTCTCTCTCTCTCTCTCTCTCTCTCTCTCTCTCTCTCGCCATGACTCGTCCCTCTCTTGCCCTCTCTCCCCCGCTCTTTCATCCTCGCTCATCCTCTTTATAGAGCTCTCTTTCCCTTATTCCCTCTCTCCCTCTCATTCTCTTTCACCCTCTATAGCTCTCTCTATAGCCCGCTGTCTATAACTGTCTCTCTCTTATTCTCAATCATTCTCTCCATCTCTATGGCGCTCTCGCCCTGTCTGTGGCTCTTTTATCCTGTCTCATTCTCTCGCGTTCTCTGTTGCTATCTCTCCCATTCACTCTCCCACTCTCTCTAATGCTCTAGGCCTCACACTCTCCCACTGTCTCTAGGTCTCTCCATCACTCTAGCTTTCTCTCTCATTCTCTCTCCCACTGTCTCTATAGCTCTCTAGCTCTCTCTCTCACCCTCTCTCTTTAGCTCTCACACATAGATTTGGTGACATGTACAATGATTATGGACGGAACTACGAACAACCCGTATTGAAATCATGCAGTGATTGTGAGGGGGAGGGGCTGTAATCATTGATTAGGTTTTTCATTTCCTTTGAGCTCACTTTGATATAACTACTCTATAAGGCATTTACCGGCCTGTTGAGGGAATCGATGGTGGCTGATGAAAGTGGCTCCATGGTACACAGCAAAAACCTGAGAGAGATATAAACATGCTTAAAGGGATGGAGGAAATGTGTTTGATGAGCTGCTGTTGACTTTGTTTGCGCAAGAGGTCTGTCGCTGCTGTAGAATGAGTGGTTATAAAATATGAAGGGGAAAAAATAACAAATTGCATCAGCTCTGTTTATATGTGGGGACAGCACGGATTAATGCCATTTTATTTAATTATATTGTAAAAACAAATGTCTGTGGTTTGCCAAGCGTGAAATTACTAATGGATATACTAATTATTATGTACGACATGATGGAGAAGTAAAATTAAGTAAGAACACAATCAGTGATTTTATTAATAACTTAGAATGCATCTTTTCTAACACCGAATGAGGACTATTAGCAGTCGGTACTAAGGGTGTTGCCATTCCCCGCCAAAGGGCTCAGATTCAAACCCTGACGTCTAAAGCAAGACTGCCAATGTGCTAAATGACCAAATAGTAAATAATAGAAAAAACAGAAAGGAGGAAAACCACAAGTAGAGAAATCCACTTTGATGCAACCGTACTCTTGATTCCTGTTTGCAGGAATCGATATAATTCTGTATTCCGATCAACTGACTCAGTATTCAAATTACATGAATCCTTAGCTACTACATACTGATAAGTTCACAGTGCACGGTGAATTAAAAGGTTCGGCATGATATGGCTCATTCTCACTTGAGAAATGACACTAGATTGTTTGCTTGTTGGTGATAAAGATTCAACTTCACGCATATTTCCAACAAAAACTCAAAGAATGTTCGGACTATCCGACGATAATGAGTGTCCAGTTCTAAAAATGAATTCAAACTTTATCCAAAGAATCTTTCAAAAGTTCCAAAACCCGTGGGCCTTTTTTTCTGAAAGGAAGTGCAGATTTAAAAGGACTGTATTTATATATATATATTTTCTATATTTTTTATGGCAAACCCCTTAGGACTGTTGAAGGATATCTGAGCAGCCCCTAATTCCTTTGCAGTGTGTGGACGCCTCTCTGGCCGGCCGTACGGACGGCCAGAGCTGAGATGTATTGCTGTTTCATAGGGATGGGGATGAGGTTGGTTTGGTGCGAGGGGAGGTGGGCGGGGGGGGGGTGGATTAAACGTGTCCAGACTCCCCAGGGATTAAAAAGGATGGACTGTGAGTGCGCCATTAAAATGGCAAGGAAGGAGGCCGAGGTCATCCATCTAAGTCCCTTAATAAGGGCGCGTATGATCTGTGCCAATTAGAATGAAAGAGACGGAAAACAGACTACATAGGGAGTCGTGTTTTTTTCCGAGAGTCTGTTTGTTGCCTTGGCTCTGGCATACCAATTTTAGGTTTCCCCTGGGTCAGAGAAAAAATAAAAATGTGCAGCAGTGGATAACAAAGAATTTGTAGCAAATCTTTTAGAGACGCCGTTTCCATCCCTGCTCATGGATGTAACTGCGTGTGTGTGCACATCGACGTCCCTGCGTGTGTGTGCACATCGACGTCCCTGTGGTTTTGATTTAGATTTGATTACGTTCTATAAATACACAATACATGCACGCCTCCTCATCCCTGTCATTTTTATTTATCTGTAGATTTTTTAGCATGTATCGAGTATAATGTGGTATGGACGGTTGCAGCGTGTGCGCGTGTGCGTGTGTGTGTGTGTGTGTCTGTGTGTGTGTGTGTGCGGGGGAGGCAACTCCAACATTTATTTCCTTTTGCGAGAACATTTCTGTGATCTTTAAAATGTGCGCTAGATCTGCACCTAATCCCTAAGGGCAGAGCCCGACTCAAGGCATTACGTATGCCACAGTGGGCCCACCTGAGGCTTTTGGAGGCGGTCCAGCTCTTAACCAGCGCTGTGGCCAAAGATCTCCCCAATGGGAAAGGATTAACAGAGTTATGTAAAATAATAGGAGCAGTGCCTCGTGATCAATGTGAGCATGCTTCAAACGGCCCTCGGCGCTATTCAAACTGCATTGAAGATGTTGTTAAAAAATAGATGGTTGCATCACCTACTGTACACTGAGATTGTGTATGATGAATCAATAATTCTGTTGGATCCTGATGCTTCAGAACACAAGGTCAACCTAACATTGAAAGGCATCCTTTCATTTTTTTTAGGACCGCAGTTGGAGTGAACCAATCCTACTAACAACCTGCTGGTGTATCGACCAGTGTTCCCATTGCGTCTCTATAGCGATAAACTAAAAACACTGATTTAATCCCTAGAAGGCAATCTGGACACCAATGCCAGTTGTTTCACTAAAATAATAATAATAAAAAAACGCTGTGATATTTCACAATGGTGTCATAGAGAATATTTCAACATGATTTAATGGACGATAGTTTTGGGCTGAAGTGCACCAGGACAAACTGTAAAAGTCACCTTGATGGAAATGGAAAAGAAAACAGTACCAAAGTGTGAGAGACAGACACACTGGGAGCCAATCGGGGCTCCACCCTCAGCATACTCTAATTGCCCAGACCCAGTTGACTTTAGATTCCAACGGGCTTTAGTCGAGACTCCTGCAGAGCAGAGGGTATTCATGGTCTTGGATCGGAACTGGGCTGAAACCGAGATAAAGAGATTGTCGTAATAGTTAGGGAGGAATAAGGAGGTAGTAATTGAGAGCCTAGGAAGGGTCCAGTTAGAGAGTGAAAAGGTGCTCGAGGTAAGATTTAGGAGCTATTATTTGAGTGTAATTTGTCAGACAAAGACATCTGTCAGCTATTACTGAGTGAAATGGTCTGGGTAATTCTCTTCTGAGTGGACTCTGTATGAGCAAATTACTATTACACACAACTCCCCAATAATTTCACAACAATCTGCACAAATCTCATCCCTGATGGGTTAGACTATAATGAATATAATAATACACTTAATGGCTGAGAAATGTAGGTTTGTTTTTGGCTTTCTACTCTCAAAACCTTCAAATAGCACCTTCAAAAGCATCATACATAGATGTAGATAGGCTGGAATAGAAAATACTAAATTGAAGCTCCCCAAGGCAGTGATTCGGCTTGACGTCATGTCATGTTGGTTGTAATTGTTTAGGGTTCTTTACTTTACCCTACAATCAACTTTCCTTTGCATTAAATGAGCAGTAAAACAGTCACAAGTCACAAAAATAAAAAACAATAATTAAACATCCGAACAAAATAAGCCCACACAAACAGCAGCAGTCAAATATGACATAAAACGCTCTATTATAAATATATAAAAAGTTGCAAGGCGAGGAATTAGGTGTTTACCTTCGCAGCTTCGGATCGGATGACCTTGGTAGCTCATATGTTGCTATAACTCAATTCAATGTCAGATGAACACATATTAAAGAAGCCCTTCAGCCGAAAGCACTCAAGACTTTTGTTGTTTGTTTTCATTATAATTATATATTACATACATTTGTAAAATACATTAGATACATTAAACAAATGTAAATGGGGGAATTGTCTCTTATAGGTGAATAGTACATTTAACTTAACTGTAACAATAACAGTTGAGTTAAACTCTCTTCCTAGGGTGTTCCATTAAAGGAGAACCTCTGGATATTTCAACCGGGAACTTATTTTCCGATCCGTTTGGGTCTAACAGACTAATTCGGACAAAAGTTTCTTCAATTGGTTTGGAATTGAGCAAATTGCTGTTTCCCCGATCGGTGAAAACAGGGATGTAAAGTGGTCCCATGGGGCTATAGCGACCTATAATGTCCGTCCGATAAAGGTCCTTGTTTTTATCCTTGACAGGCTCAGATTATATCCGAAACATTATGGAAAGAATCCGACAGGGGGATATTTTTCCTTACCATTCATTGATCTGGTCTGAGTAATTGTGTCCAACAAAGTCTCGCTCAAGCAGAAGTCTCGTGAGAGTTGAGTCATTGCAGAAAGTGAGCGGTAGAGTCGTGAATCAGAGCCAGAGTGGGGAGAGTTTGTTGTTTTGTACAACAGAAAGCATAGCTTTTGGTGTTATCTGAAATATTCTGTTCAAGGACAGATGAGATTCCAATGACATTGTCATTTCCTGCATCAACATGTTTTCCGAGCTGGACTTGCCCCTGAGCATCAAAAACATTTTTTTTTGCACCCATGTCCCTCAAACCTAAGATGATTGTAAAAGGCGGTCCAGGTTGTTAAAGCTCTCATTTAGGTGGGTATTCAAACCTCTTCCTATTTTCCTGTCGCTTAATCTTGTTACAACTGCCTCAATATGGTTCTTCACGTTGCAAAATCTTGTTTTTTTTATTCAACAAGATGACCATGACTGCAAGGTTTTTTATCGCAGGGAGGTTTTGCTCCTCAAATCATTGATGTCCATCATTTAATCTACTGCCACAGCAAACGCAATACTCAAAGAAACATTTTGACTCGCAGGAGAAACTAAGAAAGATTTCAGAAAGGGTGTATTCGAATCAAATTAATCATAAAACTAGTTGTGATTGGTATTTTATTCAATGCCGCAATGCGTTCCAAATTACAGTTATTAATTGTTAAAACATTAATTCCACAGCAATTATAATAATTACTAATACGTGTTAAGTGGCTCTAGCTTTTCATGGAGGCCTGATACGTTCATTGCTGTAAAAAAAGAAAAAGAAAATCTGCAGTCCGGCCGTGGCCTGTGATAAGTACTTAACCTTACTTTACAATTACATATGAATGTTTGTCTGTCTGTGTTTGCATGTGAGTGTGATTGTGTGGGCGCGTGCGTGTGGAGTGGACGAGATATCAGGGAAGAAAAACAGAACACATTTCCCTTTCTCCGTGGGTGGATCGGGCTATTTGTTGTTGATAATCATCCCCGTCGAATCCATCCACTAGAATCGCAGCGAGAGGTCCCCGGAGCCTCGTCGATCTGCAATCTGCTGTTTTACTCCCTCTGACAAGTTTGCGTTTCTTCATTTCTGTCCTGCATACTAACTTAACATGCGGCCCAGAGAAGCTGCCTCTGCCTCGTTCTATTATCTCTTGATTATTATTCCGTAAAACGGTATCAGCATCTGATTTGCGTGCACATTAAGGCTGTTGAAACCGTCTATGGAGGGGGACTCTTGTATTCCCCCTAATGGCGTCTTCATCGCTGGCTGCATTGTCTCCGACGCGTGAATTATGTCGAGGAACACATCGCGCTAACGCACACGTTTAACATTACGTGTTACCTTCTGCTGCTGCTTCTAAATTATTTAGCGTCGCTCGTAGTCGTATTGAACTTGGCAGGTAAACATACATTGAGGCGCTAGCCACACTTTGGTGAGCTCTGTATAATTGAAACTAAGTTCCGCTGGGATTGTCAACACTTAAGGTTGTAAATAATTAATGTTGACATCCTAGGAGCTGTGTGTCGCCCTGTTGCACCTGCTATGGGCTGATTGCACAGATCTTTGAGTATTTGCGCTCTTGAACGTAATTGGGGGTCCCTCCTCGATAAACGCATTCAAAGATCTCATAGGAGAAGAGAGCTGGGTTGCAGCAGAGGAATGAGATGCGTAAATAAAGTAGGGCTGGAAACGCACAGTGCAGAAATATGTAAGAAAACCTTCATAATTGTTGAGGGAGAGGGGGATAATGCAATTGTTAGGATGCTCGAAGAGGAAAGGTTCTGGGTTTGATCCCAATGGCCAAAGCCTAACCGGTCGTTGTCCTTGGGTGTGCACACAGCTTCTGGGTTCGATCCCCAAAAAAATGCAGCCTTATCCCAGTAAAACGTCTTACCCCTTCTAGCTCCTTAATGACGTGTATCTGAATTCCTCTGTAATCCACATCGGTCCGCTCAAGGACAAACTAGTGAGACAGAAGATAGCGTTCGGTACTGTTATGTATCTCATACCCTTCTATACAGTCGTAAATAAAAGCCAACCAGCATCTCTACCTGGCCTCGTGATCTGACCCCCCCCCCCCTCACACCTCCACACACACTGCTCTTGTTCTGCTTATCCTGCTCACCAGTCCATAATGGAGCGGTGAGGTTTGATGGACGGGCCGGAGTGCTAGAACAACAAGGCGGCGGATGTTGTTATTGGGGAAGGGAAACGGAACGCTAAGGTTTATTCTGAGCCCCGTGAGAAACACGTTGTTGAATTGTCCGTCGGCTGTTAGTACAGGGGAGGGGGGTGGCGGTGGTGCTGGTCTAATTGCCCGGTTTGAGCGGCGGTTCAAGCATGGGGGAGCTAGCTGCGCTACCCAATATTTAGCACACCAGGCTGAACTGGAAATAAACTGGTGGGCGAAAAACAACAAGATGAATGGAGGATTAATTATGTGTATTTTCGTCTTTGCATTTTGCTTCAGTCGACCTGTATTTGCATAGGGTACAGGCCTAAAGGCTTTGCATATTGGTGTGGTTGTATGCACATTTCAGTGCTTGATACTTTCTTTGCAACCTTTTGTTTTCTTTGGGTTGAGCCAAGCTTCAGATGGATGGAAGATTAGGTTTGTGTTTCCACGTCGTCTTTACTTTAGGCTCGCTGAGCCTCCAAATCTATTTTTTCAGCAGTACCCTTTGCATCAGTTAATTAGCTTTCATTCCAATACGACAAGTTTAGCTCAAGCATTAGTTCAAATTGAAAAATCAGCCATGTGGCTGATCCGAAAGAAAAAATGTAACATGAATTGATGAAATATGAAATAATATACCGTGTAGTAGTATATATTTCAAGGGTTTTCCTATCCCTGTTAACAGCATTAGAAGCAAGGCAACACCTCAGCAATGGATTTAACAACATCAAAAGGAATCTCTATTTGACTTACAGCATAGGCACACCCTGATAACAATCTTCACCACTGAAATGCAACCAATAAGGGAATTACGGCTGTTTTTTGATCCGTTTCTTTAATCATCCAACTTATTAAAAGGTTGGTTCTAGTAGCATTTTAATCCTATTAGCAGATGATCAAACAAACTTACACTGGCTTATGATATTGAGCTGTTGGATCAATGGGATAACATCATTCAGCCAAATATTCATACAAAAGATGGTTTCTAACATGAAGGGGCCATGGACCCATTATGGTATATGATACATAGTATGACCGTGTGTGTGTGTGTGTGTGTGTGTGTGTGTGTGTGTGTGTATATATACATTTGTTTGTTAAATCAAAAGTAATTTAATGTTACATTAATTTTGAATTTTTGCATTTACATTTAGGGCATTTAGCAGATGCTTTTATCCAAAGAGACTGACGATAACGATAACATTATGCTCTGAACATGTATATATTATCCATGTAAATATGTTTAACCTCCTTTAATAGTCAGAAAACTCCAGCCATTTTTGATACATCTAATCTACATTTCATTCGTGACTGTGTCAGATAGACGTCCTTAGTTGCAGTAATGAAGACAAGTTCTCATAAATCAGTGAAATTAGTGACGGCCATGGCTAGCACCAACGGTGGAGACCTTCGTAGAACTTTGTCCAACGTTCCTCAAGCAGTCATCAATTAATTCGGAAAAACATGTAGTCTTTTCTGCGACAATAAGTAAATGAACTCAAAGTCTCAACCGACAGTTCCTACCACCTCGCTCCAAGGCCACCCTCGTCTGGGACTCTTCTCTCCAGATCTGCTCTGGTAGAGCTGACCCCCCCAGACGGAGATGGCGGAGGGAAGCACCAAAGCCTTCTGTCCTCCGCTCAGTCTGTGGAACAACCGGAGACAGCCGGTTCAGCCCAGGATCACACCACCCATTCTTCCCATATGCCGAAGCCGGCAGCTCCGTTAAGTAGAAAGAGAAAGTTCCGGGGTTTTCAGCTGCAATCTGTTGTCAGTTAACTGGATAATGGATGCATGTTTTTTTCTTCCGTACAGCAATGCTCAAGATGTTTTGAGTTTGGGTCAAAGATTGGCAATGACAAGCTAAATTTGATAATTGAAGAAGTTTTATTTTCCCCTCTCTGTCAGTCTCTCTCAAAACTAAGGGAGACTGAGAGAGAAAACTAAATAATCAAAAATAAGGTTTTCATTTACACAGTGTAGCCAACCTCACGACACAAACACTAAGTTAACTTGTCACTTTAACACGAGCCACTCATATGATTGCTTTTCATTTATATATCTGTATTGTTTTTTTAAATAAGCTATATATATCAGTGTATATAATTTTTGTATCGTTCTCACAGGTAAGAGGTGTCTTGAGTATGATAAGCTGAACATTTCTCTCAGCGGGCGGAGAGGAGAGGGACAGGTAGGCCTCGGGCACCTGTCTGTGAATACGGGGAAATAATATAATTTTGTAAAGGAGAATGTAATTGTTTCTGGGGGTTTTGTAGAGAAAACGTTGGGCGGCTCAGAGCTCTCTGTGATAGGAAGGAAACAAACTGCCCGGGGTTTACAAGGAACGGGAGAAAGATCCGGAAGAGCTAACGATTCCTCTTGGAGAAGCTGAACCAGGAGTCAATGAAAAGTTATTATTAATATTGTCCTCATATTGAGCATCCAATAAACAATGCTTTAGATTCACAAACACGTGGGTGCTATTTGTGCCATCTAATTCACCTTGAATTAACCTTGTGTTAAAAGTTAACACAAGCTTTTTGTTAAGTGTATCTGAAAAAGGGTTGGATTGTTATCATATATTATGATAACAATTTGAACCGTTAATATTTTTAAATTTGCTTGGCTTGAAATAAATAATTAAAAGGGTTCATTATGAGTTCAGTCTGCAATGGGATTTTTGGTTGCCGACAGCCATTGGTACATGGAGCTGATTGTTACTCACTTTGACTCGTGTTAGGATCAATCCAACCAATCACAGCTCAGGCCCAACCCCATTGGCCTGTCCAAATTGTGACCGAATCAGTAGCTGTTTTGGTGCTCCATCTCCTGTGGGCTTTAACAAGCTTGTATAACACTATTAGCTTTTTTTGTTGTGTGACGTACGGCTTTCATTTATTCAACAATAAGCAACAATGTGTTGCTAATACTTAAAACGAAAAATTATGACATTAGGAGATTGGTTAACTTCATAGCAGATTCAAAGTTCTCTCAGCTAGGCCTAAAATAAACATGTTCCTTAATAAGTTGTGATTTAACGCAGGATAAAAGCTCTGTCTCATTTTCTTATTTTTCTCATAGCTAGAACACTTAACTACAATTTTACATCATGGTGAAATACACATAAACCGACAAAACACAGACGCAGGGCTCTCGTGCACACGCTCACACGCCACACTTCGTATTTCTCACGCAGAAAAATTACCAGGATAGCGCCCGCCAACTTGCGCCTCTATTTAACAGTTGAACAGGTAGGAATAAAAGTTCTATCTATTAAACAGAAAGAAACACTTGGTCTTACACACTTTACCACAGCATTGGACTACTGAATGCCACAGATATATTTTAAGCATTGGACTGAATGCCACATAAATATATAATTATGTTTTTGCACGTTTGCAACGTTTAAAAGTTCAGGGAAAAGTATATGCCTCTACTGGTGTTGCTTAGGCCAATAACCTTTTGAGGCAGTGTTGTTTCTGAATATTAGTGTTAAGGGCCAATGATGCTTAGGCTACTACCATACATTAGTCACCATGTCTGTGGACACATTTGTATGCAGTCACAATTAATATGCCCCCCTACCCCCCCCCCCCCCGCCGCCGCCGACAAAATCTCACTCTGAACTCAGTACAAAACTTGAGAGCCCTGCACACATGTGGTAACGTATTAAGGCACACTCCATTTATTGTCTTCCTAGTTAAGACAATCATACCAATGTGAGTACATTCTCCTGTAATTCGGCAGCTAATTATGCTATGGTTTGGCAGTAGTCTATGATACAGGTTGTCTGTTTCAGTTAGCATTGTGCCTACGGATAACGCCATTGGCTCGGTGTTGAAATCAGCAGGCTGTTGATGTCTGGGGATCCCAACCGGCAACCAATATAGTGTGTTACATACGTGTGTTTACATTGACCTGATCCATTTCACATATGATTGGATGGCCAAGCCATCCTCGCAAAACAGGGTTTTAATCTCAATGTGTTTCAACTTGGATACTCAAAGGATTAGACTAAGGATGATGAAGGGATCTGAAGTCCTGGTTTTCCGTTGTAATTATACTGCTTATTGTAGCATTGACATTTACACCGTTTCTCCGCTTGATAACACCAAGGCTTCCTTTCATTTTTCCTTTGCCTTGAATATAATTTAACGTAGATGAAAGATGAAAAAAAACAACTATCTTTAAATAATAGAGATTCAAAGGCGGCTTCACAAACACAACCTGAATAAGCGCCTTCTGCAGTAACCCACACATTGGCTATTCTCACACATCTCCCAGCCAGCCAGTGCCGTGCATGCCATGCATAGCACATCCCTCTCCAAAAAACACCACCGTCATGGCAGTCCAGCAACTCTGCTCTCTCTGTAACCGTCCTCCCTTATGTACCAACACTGTCCCACACAAAAAAAACTAAAAAGGGCCAGACGATAAAACAAGCCAACGGCCAGCCAAAACACCCCCAACAACAACAACAAAAACAGCAACAACAAGCCAGATAGCAGGAAGATATGGCTGTACGACAGGACGAGTGTGTGTCTGCCTTCAGGGGTCCGGAGGAACTGCAGTCGGGCTATTGAACTGCTTTTAGAGGGGGAGGCGCAGTCAATGAAACAGAGCTTGCGAACCCAAGCTGAACACAAATCCAATGTTGTGGTTTAATTGGGAGACGCGCAACAACCGATTTATCAGATATTAGATTAGAAAGTACTGCCCTCAGGTGGAAGAATCAATTACTGCAAAAAAAATAAGATTGAATTGTCTCTCATAGCGCTGTATGGCTTCTCACTGGCCGCATAATTAGATGAATGTGCGCAGGAGGAGGAGAGAACAAAAGCACGAGTGAAAGTGTGCGTGGCGCGCACGGGCAGCTGGGATACGAGGACGGCTGTGCGATGCAGAAGCGATCCCTACGCCGCACGCACGCCCACACGCACACATACACCAACACGCACACATACACCAACACGCACACAGACAGACGCAGACACGGCCATCAGCTGCACTACAATTCCTCTTTTTATGGATAACCATTTGGTAAAGCTGTTCATCTGTGTATAACTGCTCTATCGCGGATGTATTTATGTTGCGATTTTGATTCCTGCTGCCTAGTCCAGACCTGGAGGGGTGAGAGAGAGGCAGCGGGGTAGTGTGGCTTAGCAAACCCTCAACCCCAGTGACACGACCTGTTAAATATCAGTTTAGGGTTCGGTTTAGGGGTTGAATTCTCAGTGTACCTCGTAAAGGTTTCTTGGCCTTCAGACTGCTCCTTGTCTTCCCTTTAGGGAAAATGATGTCTTGGTTATCTGCAAGACTCCCTGTTTCCAATATAAACGTTTTGTACAATGCCTTGTTAAAGCATGGGATGGGATGACTGTATATGATCTTCAAAGATAATACATTTACGTGACTACTGTGAAATACCTCACCAAGGAACGCCTTTCATTTGATGAGGTTTGTAACATTCAAATATACAATCCAACCCTGTCACATATGCTGCACCCACCCACACCAAAAACCTAAAACATTTGAATTCAGATGCGCTGGAAAAAAATTAGCCATTGAAATGTCCCCGATGCTGCAACACTATGCTCGGTTGCTTCACTGTTTGGTTTTTTTCATTCCATTCTGTAAATGTTTGACACTATTCCTTTTCTGCTATTGCTACATCAGTGGTGTATGGTTAAATCGACCGACCTTTGGTTTGACTCAAAGAAATCGTTCAGAAAGCCCTTTTTTCTCGTCCCGGAGATGCAGTATTTATAATGTATATCCTGCAGCATTGGCTTGAATGTTGAATAACCAACTGGAGCACACACACACACACACACACACAAACACACACACAGACAGGCCAATTGCTGTGTGTGGCATACACGCGTCCCTCTATATGCATGTCTAGATCTCTCAATACCGCCCGGTACGATTCCTGAAGCCCGACGGCAGCGTGCCGCCCTTGTGATGGATATTGAATCGCAGTCGAAATCACTGTGTGACCCGGAGAAGATATTCCGCCTTTAAAATGTGCTAATGACTGGAAATGATGCATGCAGTCTTTCAAAAAGATGGGGGGTTGCCATAGTGACAGTGGTGCAGTGTTGGAGTCATGACCACACATGCTTGGTCCCCTCCACCCCCCCCATCCCCCCTACCTCCCACCTCCTCCCTGCAGTTCACAGAACCAGGGCCGGGCAGGTGACGGTGACGGTACGACCCGGGCACCAACACAACCCTCACCGCCTCGGTGGTCATCCCGGGGCGCTGCGAGGGAGAGACGCAGAGCAGCTGTGTCGTTTACAGCCGACTAAAAACAAACGACAGTAAAAACAAACAGGGCTTCTTAAATGGCTTGCTTAAAGCCTTGTTTGTATCAGCGGCAGAGGCATTAGTCCTTGGTTTGTCCTAATTTATTCATCTCCGTTTGCTAGGCCGGCCATCAGGTACTGGAGGAGGCATTAGCCACTGGTTGCGTTGCTAAGCAGGGCTTTGGAAGGAACCAGGCGGTCGGGTATTGTTCAAACTGAAGTTTGTCTGGTACTGAGGACGTTTAGAGAAATGGAAGAGATGCTCACGCAAACTTAAAATATATGTCTAAAAGAAAGTATACTTTAATCTTCAGATATTATCTCTGAGGACTCTGTGTACTTCTAAGCTACGTCATTTAGTATTCTGGCGCATTCAGAACATTTCAGGATACCTTTCTTTGTTGTTATGCACAACCCCTCGCTGCACTTGATTATACAAATGAAAATAACATGTGTAGCTGCTCCAATATTGATTGTTTTGCTCTGATTTTACCCAGACTCACTCGCAAGTTGCTTTGGATAAAAGCTTTGGCTAAATTAGTCTAAACGTATATTTCAATAAGAATAAACATGTTGCATTACGTTCTGTTATTTCTTCATAATAAATGTATTGTTCTACCTTCCATTTGCTAGCTGATGCACGCCGGAAAACAACAAGACAAGAAGCATCAACCTTTTATCAATGGCGCGCAAGCGTTTAATATTCGTCTGGTTCGATACAAAGTTGAGCTGAACTTGAACTTGAATGCAAAAGAGAAAAGAAAAGCGGCATTCTACATTCATTCTCTTCATCATCCATTAGTACATGAAGTTAAAGGGCGAGATCTTAAGATCAGACTGCATAAAAAACGTTTTGCAAATTAGACAAACACTGGCGCATTAAACGCAAAAGTCGTAACACAGAGGCCAAAGCCATAACACAAATTCGAAAGCCTCAACACAAGTGAGGTGAGCGTCACCCGATGTGAACTTGAAACAGGCCGAGAGTTATGATGGGCTCTGACTATTATTGCCCACACATGTGGAATTGGATAGTTCTTGCCTGTTTGAATCCTTTTGAGAACTACAACGTAGGCCTATTGTCCTTTTTGTGGATTCAACTCTCAGACGGCTTCTGCGGTTTGTGCGGCAGAAGCATCAAATGCTTGTATTATGCAGATAAGCCTGGCACAAGTGAAGGTAACGTTTCATAGATTACTTATTTTTTAATTAGGCTTAGGCTATCCACATTCTATACTGTGTGGGAATATAATTATAGTCCGCCGGCAATAATAGTCTGCCTGTTTTATTGTCCACATCTGTTGACGCTCAACTTGGTATTAGTGGCTTGTGCATTTGTGTGATGGCATTTACATTTTTGTTGTGGCTTTAGTGTTTGTATTTTTGGATAATGCGATGCCTCTCAAAATGTAAGAATCTAGACATATAAAGCTGCAGTATTGCCAGAGTTCTCAATAGCTTGTTTAGTTACTATTATTTGGTTCTTATTACTCGACAAGCCCTGATATTAAGGGTAATGAGGGTTTAGATAGAGGCGCACTGCATTGAATTCGTTTGACAATACTTTCTCAACTAGCTTGTTCAACTAGGGTATATTTATTTCAGATTAGTCTGGGTTAAAAGACTGGAAATTGGAAAATATTGATAAGCCACGATGAGTGTGATTTGATGCGTCATCGATTCAAGGCAAGCATAAAGACACACATGCAAGCGGGTAGCCCTGTTGCAATGGGAGATTCCAATCCCAGCCATGCCATGCTTCCACACTGATTCAAACAGTGGGGCGAGGCCATTATAGTATGGAGGGAAAGGGCCCCTGGGGTGTGTAGCTGACCGCAGTACCACCGCCCTCCCAGTGTCTCAGAAGGACACCATTCCAGTACCTCTTTAGGTCTCGTCTGTTGGAGACCAGCTGGGAAAGCGTCGACAGGGAAAGAAGGGGGAATTCCCCGCAGACTCGAGTTAGTCCCCTGCGGAGTGAGCCGTGTCCACGTGGAAGTGGAAGGAGGTTCATTTTACACGGGTCAACATTGATCACAGGAAGAGGAATACTTTATAGGCCGTGGGTGAGCTGATTCACGCTCGGTTATCCGCCGCGATTTGGTTTGACTGAATCCAAATGTTCTCGGATACAGATGTCGTGAAAACCTTGTTTTACTCCCCATGATCTCTTTTTCCTTTTAAAGTTCCTTAAAAAGAGCGTTTTGACATGTTTAACAATATTGGTGGCTTTTCATGATACGGGTGAGATTATGAATATCATAGGAACGCTAACACCAAAGACTTAGTCTCTGTTCATCCACACAGAACGTTTACTCTCAGAAAAAACAATATTATAGAGTGAATGAATATTTTTTTCTAATCTCAAACGTCCAGACAATACGAGTGAAGGGTACACCAACAGTCACATAAATTCCACCTCGCCTTTCTCTGCCCCTGTCAACACTGAAACCTAGTAAATGCTCAATTTCATGCTTGGTCAAGTATTGCACTTGCTTAAATCTGATGTTGGGAAGTGTGGAAAAAAGGAAAAAATAAATAAAACGTTTTTGGTCTTTTTCTGAAAAACGGAAAATGTTAATGAGGCCTAAAGTGTGTCCATCGAAAAGGTTAATGGAAAAGTCTCAACTCTTCAGTGGTTGACATTTTGGTAATATGGATACTTAAATCGCTGCACAGAAAAAAAGAAAAGATTCGCTGACCTTGCGCATCAGAGGCGCCGGGGACAACATTGTGTAATTCAGCACATTATGTGGCCGCTTGAAAAACTTCTGCATGCCCCAACTCATTAAAGGAGATACAAACCAGGGTGACTAACAAGATCATATGGCGAGGGGGTGGTGGAGGGGTGGGGTGGCGAGGCTGGGAGCGAACATTCAAGTCTCACTTACGCACTGACGCTCAGCGGTGTTATGCGTCTTGACTCCGCTACTGAAACGCGCTCGACCAGGGGGTCGCGCTGTGCATGTGCTAAGTGAGTTTTATCTCCCCCGTTTACATTATGCATTCGCCTTTTGAGCTTGAACTTAAGCAAAGGACAGATTAGTCTCTCTTAACGGCCCCCGAGTTAATGGCCGGGGGGGTTGGGGTTGGGGGGGAGTGCCTTCGATGGTAGAGAGGCACGCATCTGCAATGTAAATGCAGCACACTTAGCGCGGCGTGCATTAGTTAGCGCTTTTGGTTAACGGGATACGGTGCGAGAGAGAGGTACCGGCGTGTTGCATTCTAATTTTGTAACGCATTAAACTCGTATTAAAACCAATGGCTATGAGTGCAGATGATGCATCTACCTTGAGCTTTGGGTGAGTCTTAAGCGAGCCATTGAGGGGATGAGGCATTGTTCTCCACTGTGGATAAGTGGCCTGGGTTATTGGCCACTGTGTTCTTGGAATTAAATGACTTTGTAGCCACCGTCGATTGCTAAGTCGTCTGCGCCTTATACTGAGTAATAAGAGCCAGCGATATAATGCGATATACATAATAGAGTTGAATGAATTAATTAAAAGGATCCCTCAGAATGACATTACCATACACGGCCAGTCACCGGAAGAGATAGGGAATAAACATGATTGATGGATTCATTAATAGTTTTTGTTCATTCATTCAGATACAATTTGGTAGGTGTTACAACCGATCAAACCTCTCGTTCCCCACAATGCACCAATCTCACCAAGACTCATCTGCCATACACGCATCAAAGATACACTTGGGTCAAGGCTGGCCATTGCTCTGATCAACGCACAACACACACACACATATATATAAAGTATATATATGTATTGAGCATTTCGAAAACCAAGCAGACCCTTTGTACTGTCACACAGTACTGCTAGGAGCAATATGACGGAGAAGGCTCACAACTCAAGAGATACTGTGGAGCTTAGAGAGAGAGGGAGAGAGAGAGAGAGAGAGAGGGGGAGAGACACCGAGGCCCGGGGAGAGAGTGAGGCCAAGAGGAAGAGAGAGAGCTACTTGATGGGCTACAGATGTAGCGGAACACTGGTGCCAATAGACAGAGGTTTCCAATTACCAGACAGTGGAGGGAGAGAGAGAGAGTGTAGGGGAACAGGTGGCGCCTTTAATTGCTTTTCGCAACCCCAGAAGTACGGCAGTGAAAAGGGGGTCCAGCGGGGGGAGGGGGGGGGGGGGGGATGAGGAGTCCTCTGGGGAGAGTAGGCCCTCCCAATAAGGGCCCCGTAATTGGTTTTTAGCAGAACTTAATATTAATGGTGTTGAAGATTAGGACAGTAATCCTTATGGGTGTATTTCGGGCGGTGTTCTGTTGTTGTTCTTTATGTGTGAAGAGGAGGCGGTTGGGATTGCTGTATGACTCAGGGAGATTAAAAAGGAGGAAGTGAAAAAGGATGGTCGATAAAAGTAAAAGTCCAACCGTCCGTCCCCCGTCCCCAGCTCTCACACACACACCCAGACTTCCTGCGTTTCTGTCTGGATTCGCTCATTAGCCCAGCCCAGATACAGGGCGCAGTGTGAGCGGAACCTCGATCGGTCCTGGAGAAAAAAACAACGGAGGGACTTTTATTTTGGAAACCTGGGAGCTTCAAGCCGCTGTTCAGAAGAGCGAGTGGAAGGAGAAATGCACAGTCTGATACGAGTTCATCGCTCCTTGTTACCGTCTATCAGTTTCAGCCGAAGATGGTCTGACACAAAATGCTCCATTCTGGTGCAAATCAGTTCAGGGGCCTGACTTACACAATGAAACAAAGTCGAGTGTTTGAAACGCTTACATCACGGGCTGCACATGAAGTGAGATCTGTTCACATTTTTTGAATTTATTCTTTCCAGTTATTTATTTATTTGTCTACAAGGCTAGATGGGATGAGTGGGACTGCTGCCGATGTCTCCCACTGCTAGGAGGTGGGGTTTGTATCGACCGTGCTGTTTTTCAAGGTGACAATAAGCGATGCATATTCATACAGCTGAGTTCCACAAAAAACTCTTGTCGACCGCGGAGCCGCGAGAGAACACAGGATGCCAGCGACGCAAATTTAGGGCATTTTTACCCATTGAGTTTCCACACGGTTCTAGGGCTTGCGTATGTGTGACTGTGTTTGTATGTATGCGTGTGTATTTCTGTGTATGGATATGTGTGTGTAGGTGTTTCTGTATGCATGCGTGTGTATTTCTGTGTGTTTTAGTGTGTGTTAATATGTGTGTGTGTGTACGTGTTTGACTGTGTGTGTGTGTGTGTTTGACTGTGTGTGTGTGTGTGTGTGTGTGTGTGTGTGTGTGTGTATATGTGTGTGTGTGTGTGTGTGTGTATATGTGTGCGTGCCTGTGTGTGTTTTGACTGTGTATATATGCATGTGGGTCTGTGTGTGTACGCGTGTGTTTGCGTGCGCATGTGTTCGTCCATATTTCTCTTAAGCGAGGACTGCTGGCAGCCATTGCCCTGTTTTTCCATTTTCCCTGCGGCTAATCACAAGAGCCCCGTAAATCCTCGGTATCACCAAAGGATCAAGAAAAGACCCCCCCCCCCCTCCTCCGCCATGGCCTCCCCCCAGGGAACCCATTTCGTCTGAGAGGACACACACACACACACGCACACACACACACACAGTGGATCCCTTCTGGATGAATCTGCTGGCCTCAAGCAGGTCCTGCAATTCGAAAAGGATGTGAAGGGTGAGGGTGAGGATGGGGGAGGAGTGGGGGTGGTGGGAGTGGAGGGGGGGAGGTTGGATGGAGATGGCGGTAGTGGCGATGACGGTTACGGCCCTGGTTGAGATGATGGTGTAGCTGGTGGCCATTGGGATATGATGGTGTTGGCGGTGGTGGTTTGGGTGATGGAGGAGGAGCTGGTGGGGGGTTGGGGTGATGGTGGTGTGGGTGATGGTGGTTGGGGTGGAGCTGGGTGGTGGGTCCGAGGAAGCCACGCTATACATCAACCTACCATTCACTGGGCTCCAAAGACTAAGACAGTCAGAGATGGGTAGAGTCGAACCCGTCCGCATGGACGGCAAGGACAAAAGCAAAAACCAATGTGGTGTCGGAAGGGTATCCTCATGTACACGGCGTGCACTCCCCTTGACGGGGGGGGGGAGGGGGTTATAGGAACAGCAGAAGAAAGGTCAGTGATATGGGACCGGGCACGGCGAGGTCTCAGTGCAGCCCTGCATCATCCAGATGCCGTGGCTACCTCCCAGCTGGTCTGGTTACACAGAATAATTAGTTTGGTGGCAACCGCCACCTCTTGGGGTGGAGGGGTTGACTAGATTAGCTCTTGGAGGGGCCGCTTCCCGATGCGTCGAGATGAGGGTCAAGATATAACCCGGCGAGAGGGAACCCTGAAGGGTTTAAAAGCCTCCACGCCAAGTGACTATTACAACCTCCCCCCTGGACTGCCAAGAGAGAGGGTCAGAGTTGGCTAAATCCACTGGACGCCATTGATGGAGGTCATTAGGAGGGATGGGGAGGCTTGAGGTGCGCTCATTATGACAGCAGATGATGGACGTCCTCGGGAGGAGGAGGAGGGCACAAGGGGAGGAAATTGAATCCTCACCTTCACTGTACTGCATGGAGTGTGGGCAATTAAAAGGGAATTGTACATTTCATAAATGTCAAGATCGGGCGTAGGTTATCAATAATACTCGTTCCTCCGGGTCGATCAATCACTACCTCCTTTCCATGGAATGGAACTACAGGAACGCATGAGTCAATGTTTTCTATGTTTAATGGAAGATATCGAGGCATGGAATGCATCTTTAATTATTGTTAGTAAATATATGGAGTTGAATTGGACAAAATCTGAAGATTCAGAAAATGTGAGGCTTATTCTTTGCTTTTTTTAACCAAACTAACCAAACTAAGGAAAACATATAAGAACATATTTTTTAATGAATATCATGAAACAGTATGGTTTTCACTAATCAGTGAATAATTTATATATTAGTCAATGATTATATATTTATATAATAATTAATTCTCTTTGGAAAAGCAATTTGAGCATGTGTGGCCGATTATGAGAAGGCAGGAATAGCATCGGCCAAGGCCTTTCCGCTGCTCTCACTGAAGTAATATAGAAATAACATTTTCTTTCTTTGCTTGTGCTTGTTTAGATATTCCTATCTAAAGACCAACAGAAGAAATTGGACTGAAATTATTGTACATTGTAGTGACTCAATTATAGTGTTTTAAATGGGGTATTTCACGGAGTATGTCTTTATTTCAGCTGTGACAGAACTGAAAAAGCTTGGGTTCTGTCTCGTTCGACTGTGAATCGCATGGAACAGAAAACAAACATAACAAATCTTTTACGATCCTCCAGATGCAATAATACGTAAACGTAAGATATCACACATGCGAACGTTCCCAAAATAGGATGCCCTTCATACCAGAAAGCTATGGTCTATCTATATATCTTTGTCTTTATGTAGAGATATATATTTATAGATATTTATGAGTTAAACCTCCATTCATCAACGGCAATCCTTTCAGCCTTTCTGGCTTACAATGTAGCATAAAGTGGAAACATCAGTTAGCGGAATACCACAATAAATGGATTAAAACTGACTAAAATCTTGAGGTTTCAAAGTACATGCTCAAAGATTACAAGATCAACAAATCAGGAAAACACATTTCAGAGACATTTCGGTTCAAGTACCACTACAACTACACACACAGACACATATCATTCACGGCCAATGCCAAATGAGCTAGAATGGCTTTCATCAGTGAATCCTTTTTGAACATGGGAAAAAAAAAAAAACCGGCTTCACAAAAAAACGCTTGCAAGTGAACCCAAAACCAAGAATGAAAGTGTTAACTTAATTTCGAACTGTTAACGAATAGCCATGATCAACTGTCAAATTTCCTTCCCCCCGTTCACACACACACACACACACACACACACCCACACCCACACACCCACACATGCACGCATCCCCAAGGCAATCACCCCTTGGGGCATGGTATTCTCAGAGCTTTATCAGTACTCTGTGATCTCAGTATACCTCCGTGTCTTTAAGAAATATCGCTCTGTAAATCATCGTGGTCGGTGAAGGCAGCCACTGACCAAGATGGGCATTGGGATGGGTCCTGAAACCTGGTACAAAGGGGACCCTCGATTGAAGACAGTAGTATCGATACTCTCCGACATACCTGGTGTTGCTAATAGTATTGGATGAAAGAAGGACATTTAATGGTCAATTACTTTAGGCTAGACGAACGTTGCGATGGTTTTATAACTAGCTTAGGATGTTTCATTTTTGCTTCTAGCTGTACACCACGTCCCGGATGCTTTTTCCACAGCAATTTGTTTGGCTTTAAATTTTTAGTAATATATATATATATATATATATATATATATATATATATATATATATATATATATATACACAAACAGTACATCTTTGCACTTTTCCAATATCGCAACGTTAAACCGTGCATACTATTTATTCAAAACATTGTGAGCTGTTGCTACTGAAGAAAGTTTACATAATATGAGAACAACAAAGCAATGTCTTGTTCTTAATCTTTTTTAACCTTCTACTAGAACCGATAAGAGTAGCTTTAAAGTACGGGATGGATAAGCGGAATCAATATGTTTAAATCGTAACAATTGTCCCCCCCCACCAGCTCTGGCCTAGCATGGAATAGAAGGTTAAATGATTGTTGTTCTTGGACAGAGTGGTTTTCAGCGACAAATTAAATGGAGGGGAGGGGGAGTATGGAAGAATTACTTTGAGTGAAACACACTCTGAACATAATAGGCAGGAGGAAAAAACCGAAAGAAGAAAGAGGAGAAGAACACATGAAGGAAGAAAGAGAAGGAGTCAAACGCTTTGCCCTCATTAGGATTCAAGGGACAGGTGACATATGTTTCGGCAAACAGAAAGTTGGACGATTCAAGCCTTTTTTTCTTTATTCTGGCCTTTGTTTGTTCGGGCCAGCGCTGACAATTGGGGAAGCAGTGTGACAATGTTCATCTCAAAAACGAATTTCATACCATGAAGAATCTCTCTTGATACGATAAAGAGAGTTCCAAAGGCAGGGTCCCTGAAGCAGATAGCTATCCTCATAATACTAGCTACTACCACAAATAGATTGATCCCTCACATGGCCTAGGGAGGTTAGGCGAAGACAGTAGCGTTAATAGGATGGGAGGGAGGCTTTATCAAACAGTGAAAGTCTGACACATTTCACCACGGCACAGTTCCACTCTTTATGTGAACCTGTGGTTTGTGAGAATAGTCAAATCTATACGGCAGACTTAAAGAATTCAAGGGGTGTCACCTCCTGGCATTCGTCAGAAATAACCTTCTGTCGGTTGCAATTGCTAAAGTTTAGATCATCATCTGGCTCCTTATGCAATCTCACCCATTTTGTGCAATTTGGCTTCCATTGCAACCCTTTAGTCATTCAGACTCTTCTATTCGCAGGGACTTACAGTGCATAGAAGAACATGTCGTGAAGGGGCAGCCTGAGAAATAAACATCTTGCTCTCGGATTCCTACGGGTAGAATGTGATGGGGGGGGGATTGAGTCTGGTACCTTTCGCTGGGAGTCAAACCACCGTAGCCATTACATCCCCCCCCCCACCCCCACCCCCATGTGTTCACAACAACATTTGTTGTTCGTTCAAACAATTAAAAAAGTCAAAGGAGATTTAATCACAAGGGCATCATGTGGTTCAGGAGGTAGAGCAGGTTGGCTGGTAACCGGAAGGTTGCTAGTTCGATGTCGATGCGTCCCTGAGCAAGACACCTCACCCTAACTGCCCCAATGAACTGGCTGAAAGCGTGCATGGTTGACACCGCCGTCGGTGTCTGAATATGTGTATGAATGGTTTGATGTTAGGCAATAATGTGAAGCACTTTGAGTGGCCACTGGTTAGGAAACTGTTTTATTAATGCAGTCCATTAATCATTTCAAAATTGACCCTAAAGTGAAAATTTCCATCCAGACATATATGATGGATAGATTTACCTACTGGTTGGAACGTTCCACTTGGTCGGCTGTTGTTCTTACCCATCATGCATCTTGGTGGACCCTCCCCAGTTTCAATTGAAAACAACGTGCTTGCTTCAAAAGGGTTCTGAAATAATTTTTCAGATCCAACAGGAAAACAAGTGGGACCATCGGGTATTGATCATTCGCGGTTTGATTTGCGACAGTGGGGGCGTATCTTGAGGACAACCCCTACATAGTAATCAATACCCCTTCATAGGGGAAAGGATACGCACGGACACATTGACAGTTTGGTCATCAAAACATTCCCTGCGAGGGGAGGCACGCTATCATCAGCTTATGTTTTAGTCTGAATATATTTCGGGACAATGTGGGAAACATTTTTTTTAAGTGCAACTTAATTTAAAAAGTGAGTACAAAACAGAGGAATGTGATATTATCTTTCATGACTCAATTTGGAACATGATTTCATTTTGATTTATTAAAAGTAATAAAACGCATTCTCCACCAGTTGATACCTTCAAAAATCTTCAATAGATTTGGATGTCAAATACAATTCATGTCTAATTTGTGCCATCAAATGTTGAAAAGGGGCCTAGCTAACTGTCTAAATGAGCTAAGAGAGAAGAGAAACATTTTAGGTGAAGGTTTGAGAGGTGAGTGGTGCTCATGACCCATGATGGCACGAATAGCAGTGAGCCTAAAGAGGGAAATTGAAGGGTTTCCCCAAGTGTTGCTTGACTTAAGCAATTCAAGATAGAAGGAAACATTTTGAAGAGAAAATAATCTTCTTGAAGGCGTTTGAGCAGAATCTTTTGTTAGAAATTAAATACACATTACGTACAAAATCAAACCACAATATGCTTGATAACGTTTCCAATTTTCCTTTGTCCATAACAAGCAGAATTTTTGTCCAAGCTATCAAACAGAGACAGCTGTGTGGTTTACAAGACGAACAATAAATCAAGGCATCCCTTAACTATAAGAGATCCAAAGGAAATGGGTTACAACTATTAGAAAATGTTTCTGATTGTCCCAGAAACAAACCACAATTGGGGATTCTTGTTCATTCTGGTTTAGGCCAGGCACAAACAATAGCGCTCTTACTCTCTCCAAAACCCAAACACGCAAACAAAACACAGTTTAATAAACCTTAACACCTTAATAAACTCCAACTGCAAGGTTAATTGTTGGGGTTGTCTGGATGATTATAAACTTAACAAGCATGCAGCAGCTTCTCCAGACCAATCAAAGAGGCGTGCGGTTTCGGGAGCTAAGTATTTACCAACCGATTCTTTCGTTTTCACTCGCATTCACCCTGCTGCTCGTACCTATAAAAAATATTTATCGTCACTCCGAATCAGCACTTAATGTTTTTTTTTGTATTTTTTTCCTTACTGATTAATTCACAACTGGAGGAGAGACGCCGTGATCACTCGTGAATGTTTTGATGCTCCAGTCGTTGCCCAAGATAAACGCTGCCAAACTGTGTTGTATTTGATTAATAGGTTTCTTCCCACACATGGCAGGGAGATAAGTACAATACACAGTGAATTACCCCCCCCCCCCCCCATCTTTAAAAGATGCATCCCTGTACAATAACGGCCTGTTTTTCTCCAAAGAAAGAAAGAAATGTCCCAAAATGAAGACTGCACAAAGGCAGATGCGGACAACCGGCCCAACATGAAAAATGGCTCTTCATATTCTTTTTTATGGAGTGAATATACATATTTGGACCCCCCCCCCATGTATAATTCATGTTTGTACTCGCCACCCGGGGGGTCTTATCCTCTGCGGTGACACGCGTCACAAACCGAGCGGCTATCATTCATTCCAGGCACACAAAAAAAAACCGAAGAAGAAGAAAGATGAGATCAAACTCCCACACGCTTTGGAGTTCCAGGAAAGATCAATGGTTTGCGCAGAACGCTACGATATACCCAGGCTTCCATCAATAAATGGCTGAGTTGAAGTGCGTAGGGATAGACACACGCCCAGCCTAATGGAGGTGTGGGGAGAGGGACTTTTATTATAGCCACTCACACGGCCCGACGGTACGGTAAAGAGTGATGCAGATCTGCGACAATTTTCCACCGTTTTCCTGGCCAAAACGCTTCTTTTGGAATCACACGTTGAATGTTTTATAACCGACAAGTGGTTGGTTCTATGTGCCCAGAACGAAGCGAGGACACCCTCTTTTCGACAAGCTGGATGGTTTTAAAATATGCTTTTGGTCTCGTGGATTGGATGTTGGTTTGTTTGTTGCATTCATGCCCTGCGATTACATCCATATATCCATAATGGTCTTTGTTTTCACTGTCATGCGGTATTCAGGCCTGACGTAACATTAACAGAGATACAGGTCATTAGTGACTGTAGAAGGATGGTGCCTACATTAAGAACTAGGGACATCGAGTCTGTTCATCGGTTGATTCAATAGCTGCTGAATACAAGTGCTGTTCAGTCCCAAGCAAACTCAGTAGATTTCTCTTTTTTTTCCAATGGTAAGATTTATTTTCATGTCTCGGCTCATTCCGATTCTCCTCAAATTTCATCATTTTCCTCAAAAGCATTTTTATTCTGCTCGTTACATCATCCACAACCTTTCATAAATATCGGCTACTTTCAAAGTGAGGGTAAAATCCATGCGTGCTGCATGGTCTTTCGTGTCCTAAAAACCACCTATTCTATTTGATCACTCATTTGGCCACACAAGATTTTCTTTGCTAAATCCCCTTGGAATACATTCTTCCAAATCACTCAAAGGATTTGGCAAAAACAAAAAAATTAACTCCTTCCTTTAGACACTTTGTAAGCTTGAAAAGCTTGAAAGCTTGGGCTGATTCCATCAGAGAATTCGGTTAGGTCTGAGTTGTTTTTAAGACATGAGGTGTTAGAGCCATTCTTTCAGTATGTGGCCAAGTGGATATGTAAACTACTGGAGGACTAAACTGGGGTGTACTTTGATTTCTGGATTCTTAGAAAACCACCACGTGTTGCCTTTACAGTATGTGCTTACATTAATTGAAGGGTCTCCGGATCCCATTCAGGCTGTACGCCTGTAAAATAACAGTACAATTATATACTTCACTTATTTAAATGGACGGTTGTTTGAAAGGGCAGGGGGGGAGCAGTTTCTCAAAGCCCCTCCCACCCTCCAGATCTTTGCATTTTTGATACTGCATCATTACCCCCGAAAGTCCATTTGTTAGAGCGGGAGTAAAATGATTTGAATCAATGACTCTGTTTCTCATAGAACTACATAACGGCCGCTATTAGTGTCATGGCAGCCAAAAACGATTCTCCTGCTTTATTCTTTGTTTCCAGGTGTGTGTGTGTGTGTGTGTGTATGTGTGTGTGTGTGTGTGTGTGTGTGTGTGTGTGTGTGTGTGTGTGTGTGTGTGTGTGAGAGTGAGAGAGTGAGAGAATTTATTTAGCAATGCAATTTTGGGCAAAGTAAAGGCAACATAAATGTTCATTTTAAGAGACAAGGTGTAAAAAAAAAAAAAACAGGTTTCAGAGGGACGGTATGTCATGAAATGGAAAGTTGTACTTTGGAGTGTGTTGGTTTATGTAGAGAATATATGGTTGAGACGTTCAGAACGAACTGCATATCCTCACTTTTTTTTTTTAAAAACAAGCTCATTAACAGAAAACACAAACGCAAAAGGAACATCACAAATGCAAATGCCACTCAACGGAATTGAAAAACGGGTGTTGACAATGAAGCTTGCTGACTATTATTGCCTGAACTATTATTACATACTCATGCAGTGTAGAATGTGGTAGTCAAAGCCTAATAGAAAATAGGTAATCTTTGAACCATTACCTTCCTTGATCACTTGATGATGTTGCCACACAAACGGCAGAATGCCGTTTCAGAATGCAGGTTAAATCAACAAAAAGGACAATAGGCCTACGTTGTAATGTGAACTTCTGAAACGGGGAATAAGTTATATCCACGTGTGTATGCAATATTAGTCCAAACCCAACACAGTAGTTGTGGCCTTTGCATTTGTGATGTGGCAGAAATATGACAATTTTCAAAATGATCTAAGCTTATCATCGTACTTAACTTACTCTAACCCTGCAAATGGACAACCTAGTCGTGACAAGATATGGTTTATTGATTGTAGGACTGAGCAGGTATCCTGTGATGTGTGCTTTAGTAAAGAGCACTGCAAAGCAAGAGTTAGACAGAGAGACCAAATCATGGGTGACATAAAACTTAATTACTTAAGTTAAATCCAATGAAATTTTCCTCAGTTTCAAATACATTTCTCCCTAAATTGGTTCATTTGAAGTGTATCCTTGGGGAAACGGTACAGTATTTAAATGCGAAAATCCAACCAATATGTAAAACAATTTCCTGGTAATACTTTACAATTAGGGAAAGTTAATTAACATAAATTAATGCAATAACAATCATTTTCATATAGCCTTAGGTAATGGAGCTAGGGTGAAATTTATAAAAAAATAATAAATGTATGAATAGCTTAGTTAACTGTAAACATGAACACCATTTGTAAACAGTTACTCAACCAGTATTTTACTCTTAATAAACTGTTTGTTAATGATAAGTCCTGCATTGACAAATTTGAGCAAGTCAATTGCCACTTGCCGTTTCCATTCCTTATCCCCAGAAATACCAATCAAACATTGAAAAATGTTTCAATTAAACGTAAAGGCCGACCCAGGATGTTGTACCAACCATTTTGATATTTATTTGTTTTTGTCAGGTTGTGTGTGTGTGTTGGTTAGGGCTGTGCTATACGGTGGCTTCATATTAGGGATTTGGGTGGAGATGGTGGAGTAATGGGAGGAGCCCTCTTCATCCCCAGAGGACTCCTCTGATGAGCCAGGATTGGATTCATCTGCTCTGTCTATCGATTTGTTTTCCGCCTTAACAACACTTTACTTTCAGTTTTTGACGTTGACTTTTTCATTTTTTCCTAGTCTTTTCGGCGTTGAGATTTTCATCTCTGCTTTTTTTTGGGAGAGGAAAAAAAGAATGTTATTGAACATATTTATTTTTCCATCTGTGCTGGATTTGGACTCTGTGCTATTTTTATTTATTTTTCATCACGGTTGTAAGGTAAGATTGTGAGGATTGAGCCAGACTAGCGGGTGGAAAAAATACGACATAATTAAAGATGGGATGGGGGTGTTTTTTCTTATCAGAGAGTGGTTCCATTTCGTTTTCGTTAGTTTACTTCTGATGTTTTCACATCAGAATCAATTCTGTCTCACTAATTGATTGTGTGACTCCCAGCACAAGGTTGGGAGTTCGACGCCCAATCTCCACAGACGGCCTCGTTAAGGTAAGCAAGATCCCCTAATCCCCTAACTGGTCCTACATTACTCGAATTCACACCAAGTCGCTTTTGTATAAATCGATCTGCTTAGACAAATCTAAGTTTTTAATGAGACTCATGACACGTCTTTTTAAGACAATACTACCATGAACTCTTCAATTCCACGTCGTCCAAAGCCTCAATAGTCTACCCAGTAAACTAGTGGCTTCACTCCAAGGCGAGTGCTACGATAACACTTATCTCTCTCTCTCTGAGAGGTGAGGGGGGGGGAGCCAGGGTAAACAGAATCCATCACGGCCTAACTTTCTGACAGTCTCGGTGGACGAGCGTTCATCAGCAGAGCCCACATCCATCCTGTCAACCATCCAGGGATCAGGAGGAGTTGGGGGTACCTGCATCATGTCCAAGCCAGACATAATCTGTCTCCCTCCTCTCTCTTTCTCTCTACCCTATTGCTTTCTCTTTCCCCCCACTTATTTTACTCTATCTTTCCCATTGTCCCCCTCTCTCTAGCTTTCCTATTCGGTGTCACCCCCTTTGACTCTCTGTCCCTCTTTGTCCCTACCTCTTTGACCCATTATGTGTTTCCATCGCTCTCTCTCTCGCTCTCTCTCTTTCTCTCTCTCTCTCCCCCTCTCTGATACCCCCTCCCCTCTTCTTCCTGTCTGTGGTGTTGGCCAGCAGCCCTGTAGTGTTCGAGGGAGGCAGCAGTCTTAATGACAGAGCCCTGGCCCCAGTGAGGGGGGGATTCATCAAAGGCTGTGGTGACTCCCAGGGCCTGGAGGCTTCCAGCGGTCTTTCCTGAGCAAACATGGACAGCAGGAGGGGCCAGATGAAGGACTAGTCATCCCAAAGCTCCCTATCACTGAAAATGGCACAAGAGCAATCAATTTAATCTGTATACTAATATCACTACTAATATGACTCAAACTGTAATTAGTGGTACTCCTCTGCCCAAGAGTACTACTACGACTACTACTACAACCACCCTTAGTAGTAGTTAAGATAAGATGCTACTTCTGACTACTACTACTGCTTAATTACTAACTTCTAAAAAATATATATTTTTATTAAATACAATTAAATAACTACTATTACTACTTCGACTACAGCAAATAATAACCAGACATCTTAGAGAAAACCCCTACCGTCCTATAATGACGTGTATCTTCATTTCACCGCGAGTAACTTCGTACTAACTGCCAGTTACGCTGTGGCGGCAATTTACCAATGATATAAATAATGATCTCAAAACAGCAATAAAAACAACAAAACAATTTTTGGGGGTTGAATTGCGATCTTCGGTCCAAAGTACATCGCAGGCAGAAGTCACAAACTGTGTTCAATTTCAGATTGCCACAGTGTGCAGCGGCTGAGAGCATTTAGAGACGCTGGGGCGTGTGAAGGTATTTGAACGCTCCGTCCTGTCGGGAGTGACAGCGCCTCAGGGCTGTATTTATACACACGGTGGAAACCGGCGAGACCACAGAGACTTGTGTTTATTTTACTTTCAGAGGGGCCGTCAAATGTGCTGATCTCTACCAGGAACAGACGGGAACAGAGAACGTCCTATTGAGCAGGGAACTCGTCGGGGAATTCTCCCCGAATCCATTAATGAACTGAACCTTGGTCGACTGTTTCTCTTCGTCGCTGTATAGTAGACGCTGAGGATATCGATACCCCGGGATGCAAGGCTATCGAGTCGTCCATAGAGCGCGCTGCGTTGTGTCAGTGGAGTCCTTATTTATCGGGTGGATTTTTATAAATGGCAGAATAAATAGCGACCAAGGTTCTGGGTTTGATCCAACATTTCTTGCAGTCAACCTGTAGACATCCTTGTACAAGATGCCCTCCTGCCCTGAAGTGCTCGTTAATGAAATACAGGCCTATTTATTTGATAAAAAAGTAGCTTCATAGGAAATAGCTAAAGATTCGAGCGGAGAGACCTCTTTTCAGGGAGGGACGTGCGCTGGTTCTCTTTAGATGCCGACATTTAGTTGTGTTATTCTTCACTATAAGGTCAAGGCATCAACCGTTAGTACCCAGAGATGAGCATGGCTGTCACTGCTCACCCATGGAACCTGTGTGCTTAAACTGACACAACCGCTGCCCGTCCAAAAAGGATCCTCTCTCTCTTGATCTAAATCTCTATATATATATATTTATGTATACACATTGAATGCAAGCCTAATTATCCATGTACAGTACACAGATCCAAGTTGTCCATTGATTTGAATTCAGATTACATATATAATGTACACATATGGATATCTATAGCTGATGCTTTTATCAGAAGCATCCGGTGGTGCATTTAGATTAGACACTTGGCATTAAGGAGACGCTGAGGCACAATGTGTTTTGCTCAAGGGGGCTTCGAAGATAAAGGTTAGAACCTCTAAATACCGGGATGGTGAACCTTCACCACTAAATACCATCTGGAATAGGAATAAATACGATTCACGTTATCAGCTGACGTTATCATTTACGTTGGCGTCGGATTCGATTAGCATCCCTGCAGTCCATATAATTTGCGAGCTCCGTTAAACTGAGCCCGCCCTTCATCTGGTGTACACCCAGATCAATACCAAACCGCTCGGAATATGGATTGAGGTTGAAATGTACTCCCCTGGAAATAACACCTTGTGAAAATATGCTTATTAATTTTGAGATATAGAAAGCCAAATCCTTAAAGGCTATGAATATTACATAGATAGCCATCAATCACTCCTCGAATCAGGACTAAGTAGTCGAATGATTCACTAGATTAAAATGGAAAGTAAGGAATAAGGCCAATTCAAGATTGACAAAGCTATATATTAATGTACTGGAAGTACACAAAGTATTATTTTATGATAGTATATTGGCTCTTTTCAACAGTAGAAATGCTATGCTGATTCCTAGATGTATATATATCTTGGCCCTTGTGATTTCTGTGAATAACGGTAAATAATATAAGTCTATATTGTCTAGGTTCAGGAAATGCAAAGGATGTATACAGTGTACATTCTATCTTCATAAAAATAATGCAAAATAACCTAACGCACTAAAGTAGCATGCTGTGGTGGCTGAATATACACTATGGGGTAGTAAGAAGAAAATTATTTTCTAAATATATCCAAATATTATTCTACACAGCCGTATTATAAAACGACATGTCTTTATGCACATGTATGTACCAACGTAGAGTGTGCCAAAGTGCTCTCTCGGAAAAAGTTGAATTTCACCATTGCACACCCCCCCCCCCCCCCTCCCTGACAATCTGGACACAGAAACAACCCAGGGCAGCGGGTGAATGATGGAGAAGTCAGAGGAATCCATCGCCAGATAGCTCCCATTCTGCGACCGGTCAAAGAGCGGAGTGTCAGCCCTTTCAGAGTCTGAGTGATTTAGACTGCCATTGGGAGAGAAAACTGATGAGGGCCCTTTTGAGATTTATGATACTTTTCACCACATGTTAAATATAGACTTTGTAGCATGCACTCAGAACCGGTTTAAGCGTGTAATCTCGCAAATAAAAGCACAGAATCGCACATAGACGTGGAGAGAGCCGAAAGAGAAAGAGAGTGAAAGAAAGTGAGTGAAAAGCAGGTGACAGAATAAAATATTGAAATTATTTATTGATGGTATTTATTTATAGATCCATTTAAGTGTTCATTTATTCTGTCAGGTGTATTGCTGAAGGCACTGGTGAAAGCTAGGTGTTGCAGAAACAAAAAGAAAGATGTATTTTTTCCTTCTTCAAAACCAGAGCAATATTTTGTGTTATGTAGATGCTAACCTAGATTAGCCCACTAATCTCCCTTTAGTAGTTTACAGTAACGGCTTTTCCGACATCTGTTTTTCTCCTCTCTACCGCATAAGTTTGTGTTTTCGGTCAGTCGATCACCTTGGAAGTTACACGCAACGGATGAAAGAAGAATGTTATGAAAGTACTCGCTCGTAGTTGATGTCGCTATTGTTCAGCGAGAGACACATTTATTTTTTTCAGTCCACATTGCAATGGAGTGTCTCTTGGTTCACGGAGAGATTTCATTCTCAGAAGCATTCAGGGGAGGAACCCGCTTTTTCTTCATTCCAATGCCATTTTATTAGTTTTCGCTCAAATCATTAGAGAGAAATATGTCCTCTCAAAGGACAACATATTTGACCTTTGTTGTTGCCATGACCTTAAAATTATTTTTTGTCCTTTTTTTTTTAATCTATTTTGTGTTAGATCAGATATTGTGTTCCAGAAGAGAATGTGGAATCTTTTATTGCTAGAGCAAAGTACATTTGTTTGATTAAAAATATAAGGCTTGAGTCATTAAATTAATGGATGGTTTCACCTCATAACGGTTATAGCTAAGAATGGCTCATTGATTTATTAATTGTATTATTATTTTAATCTAACAGAATAGTTTTCTCCGAATAGCCCTGCTGTGTTGGCTTAATATTCACTGTGGGGTCGTTTCTGCAAAATGTCTTTGTAAGACATTTTGGGATTGTTTCATAGTTACAGGCTCCATCGTTCCCAGTCTGGGTTTATGTCTCTGCAGCAAAATATGGTACACACACACACACAGACACACATTCCACCTTGCATGTGTACACTAACCCACATAAATAAAGACAAAAATTAACACACACTGACACATGCACCCGACACATACAAACCCTTACATGTACACACACACACACGCACACACACAAAAGCATGCTGAAACAGAGAACCACATACTGATCTAAATGTGTACAACAATGGGATGCATACACCTATACTGTACACTGACATGCACACAAACCAGTATGTTCACATGTATGCAGGTATACCCCATGTACTACCCTGTAACTCAACGTAAATCATCTATAAATATTTTAAAGCAGTCGTCTAAATAGAAAATACAATGCTATGACGTATTGTTTCGAATAGAATGAACCTTCCTGATCCGTCCTCCATTTTAACACCGTCTCCCTCTCATGTCCGGCTCTCTGCCTCAGGTTCTGTTAGGATCCTTATCGCCTCGCAGAGCAACATTATCATCACCATCGCCCGCCGAGGCAGACCCCCTTAGCATGTCAATTGATATATTCATTATCATGTGCAGAACACTGAACCATCTCTGAAAGGGTAAATGAGCACTGGCGACAATGTCTGGCCCATAAAAATAAAGAAAAAGAGACCACAGAGTGGAGCCAGGACTGTCTTTGAGATGCGATAAGCGCAGAGCCCCCAAATTAATCTGGCCCTGATATTTTTCGGTGTGATTACCACCACGGTAATCACTGCGCTCCGCGTGTAATTTCACATCACATATAACAACAATTAGAAGTGCCCGAATTGCTGACTGCAGGGCGAAAAAATAAGAAAATGAGAGACATTATCGTTTTCACCTACAAAGAAATGTAAACGCAGTTTGAATTTCTCCATTAAAATGGAGAATGCGATGAGGAGATGGGGCACGGGAGACATGGATGAGAGAGAAATAATGGCCATTCCAACTGCAAAGGCAGCCATTCTCAAACTGCCACTGTTTCTGCACCAATCACCCATCATCTTCCCACATGGTCACAGACTCATGGGAGATGTGGTTTTAAATGAAAGCAGTATGGCTGGTGGTCAATTATACAAATGACTGGACGCTCGCCTTCCATAACGAATTGCTGGCATGATTTTGCCGTATATTTTCCACCTTAAATATTATAGAATTCAATAGAATAAATTGTTTTTATTTTAATTTTATTTTATCTCGGGGCATCTTCCATGCCCCGAGATGACGAAGGAAGGTACAGGATCAAATGGAGATCAACCAATGAGGTAAAATGGGAACCACCATAGAAAAAAGGCCATTATATTCTGTTTGTCAATTATATACACGGGTCAAATACTGAACTATTTAGTCCTATATCCTGTTAAGGTCCGGCAGTATTTTGGTTTTTTTCGCCTAAACACATACCCAAATGGAAAAGCTTATAACACAGTAACCCTAAGTCCTAGATGGATGTATGATACTTCATTTGAAAGCTGACAAGCTCTAGTTTCTGTAGATATGTTTATTTGGCATGTGTCATACACACAACCTAAATGACATCAGTTCAGACATGGCTCTAAAGCAATTTTTTTGTTTTCGAAAATAATGGGTCATATTTGAACTACAATAACTAGGATGTGCTTTATGTAAGGCATATGGCAATATGCCAAATACCTTCTACATCATGCCAACTACACCTGGAAAAAAATTTGGAGTTCTAGGCCTAAAGCTTTGGGAGTTAATGGAGTTTTTATGGTGTGTGGTCACTGGCGGCCCAAACCTCTCCAAAATGTCTCCAAAATGGCCAAATTGTGCCAAATGCATTTACTCACTTCTGTGACACTGGAAACATTACTGAAGCATTTTGGTGACTATAAAACCTTTCTCCATGATTCAAAACATAATTTTTTCACACATTCATTTGATATGGCCATATTGAGATATTGTCATGTGATGAGACACTACCGGATCTCTCACGACCACCTTCAGTAGGAGTGGGGGCCGGGGGTCTGCCTGTCTGGCTTTGCGGCTCCCAATCCGCATCACTGTCCTCAGACATTGACCTACAAACACAATGCAATGCACAAATGTCACCAAATATAATGAAGAAATATATAAATGCAATTCAATGGGGTGTTATTTACATAGAAAACAAATAAACATTTCATTTATATCATTTCTGTCATTTTTTCATTTATATATATAATGTATACTATATAACTATACTGCATTGTTCACTGTAAGCATAAAAACCCACACACAAAAATACACATAGATGGCGTCACTCACCGATCTAAGACTTCGTCCAATTGTTGCTTGAACATCTCCTCTATCTCAGAATCATATTGGCTGTCTTCGCTGTCCTCGGATGAAGCCAAAATCAAAGCGAGGGCTTCTTCATGTGTGTAATATTTCGTTTTCTTCGTTGATTTCGCCATTGTAAACGGCGAAATCAATGTGATCAATGTGTGCGGCGTGCGTCCTGGTCCGCTGGAGGCTCTGTCATGCGCAAAGCGAGTTGTCTGCCGTGATGACGCAGCTGTATATCTCGGCTCATACGTATCACACCTGGACACGCCTGGTAGCGTTGGAAAGGTAAACTCATTGGCTAGAAGCCCAAGTGACTGATATATCAATAGCCAATACGCTGTCCCTATACTAAAGCCGCGTAACAAAGTAAACAAAGCCCATTGGCCCTTCGAACTGGGAGCGCTCCATCTACTTCACGGGCTGTACCGGGGTGAAAACTGAACAGAAAAAGACGGGGACACTTTCATTTTGTAGCCAGCAAAGTGATGAAAACAAGCATACCCAACAACTCCATACTGGAGGTAGAGAAAATAGCCATGCGGCTTTGAAAAGCTGGATGTTAGTTGACGAACAAAGTTTGGAGATGGTAAACAAATGGACTTTACACGACAATATTCACAAGCTGGAATAATTTTATGAAAAACCATGTGGATGCTTTTGATCAGTGGATTCTCACGGACATTTGGAATATAAATAATTGAGGAATGGACACATATTACGGTTCTCGGATTGCTTCAAAGGTAGGGAGTCTCTCTGTTTTATTGGCATTTCCGGTTTACCATGCTGGTTAATATCAATATTTATGGTTTTGTGCTCATGATTTATGAAAAAAAAAAACCGGATGAATAAATTGTGGAGATTCTACCCTTTCTAACGATGTATAGAATGTCTGTAATGATGAAAGTTGAAGCGGGTTATGTCGCTGCGTAGTGGGAACATGTGGTCAACAAACACAAATCGCCCACCGGTGGGCGAATGGGTCTTAAGAGGATATACAGTTTTACAGATGCATTCATCCAATCCACTTAGTGATTATCTTTAGATACTTTCCATTGCTTTTTCACTCAAGGATGCCGGCGTGTAGGGTATGGACATTGGACAAAAAGCCTCGGCTGGAACTCCAACAACATCATTACACTGAAAGTAGGTCGGAATAACAAAGCCACACAACATACGTTGTCCAATACCCGATTTGTTGTTCATCCCCCCATTATACAACATAAAGTAGGTCTAACTGTTCAACTGAACACTTTCGATATTCCTCATCTTTACCGCCCATATCCAGCCAGCTTTAATCATTGCGCGGCTCTCCAAGCCTCTATTTGCGGCTCGCACGGCAGTAAAAATATACAGTGATATGATCATGCAGTGAATACAGATATTAAAATCAAAAACAAGCAGATATATAACATAAAACCTGTAAAAAAAAAACGAATGTGGCTGCTCTCTTACAAACAATTAATTAAAAAAATAAATCAACAGCGGTGGAAATATGGCCTAGATTAGAAAATATATTTTAAACTTGCTCGGCCCTACACTGACTGACAGCGGGGTTGCCAGATTGGCTGTTTTCCTGCATAACAAGAGAGAATGTGCTCTTGGTTGGACTTATTCTTATTAACTTATTCTTCAATAGCTTCCATGTTATGTGACCCAGTGCCTCCACATTATTCCAGAAAAACGTACACAGTCACACAAGTCTTAAAGTTCCTCTCAAAGTGCACCAGATTGATGCATTCTAGGTTAAAAGGTACCAAGTTTTCTTCCCCAGGACCCTCCTAAGGACTGGTTTCCCTCCAGTTTCCCAAAACTCTGCGGGAAACACTGCTTCAGGGATGACACATTAATAAGCAGGCATACTTATGTATGACTGGATTTATAGGTTTTGATACTTTGCGGTAAAAATGGCTCTCCTGTTGACTTTGTCCTGTCAGTGCGGCTCTCCTGAAAAAAATAGTGAATACCACTGCTCTAAGCTGTTCCTTTACAGAGTTCTGCCTCACTCTCCACCCGACCCACAATGCCGCTAATCGAGTCCCTAACTAGTACCTATCGCCCGCCAAGGTGTCACCAGTGACTGACACCTTTCCATCAGGTTCAGTGTTCTGCCAGCATCTGTTTCCGTCCCTCATCGCCATGGCGACAGTGTGTTTCCGAAGGCCGCTTTGGAGAGGTTCAGCGCGGGGTTTATTAATGGCCCCTTCTGGTTTCACTCGAAGCACTTAAAAAAAGGTTTTTCACAACTAAGCTGAAGGAAAGAAGAACAAAAAAGTAAACCGTTTCACCTTGTCAGCCTTTTTCAAAGATATATTATTTACAGACTCAACAAAGAGAGTATGGAAACTAGTGCAAATTCAAAGGACGGCCTTAATGTAGCATATCAGTGTCACACTTTTTTACAAATGTCTGTCATATTTTATGAGGGAATAAACTTCACCTTGCCAAGTGCTAACCATTGACGTGTCTTTGTAAACGCATCAGATAATGAGCTTTCATTTGTATGTACTGTGTGTATGTGTGTATACTTATGTGTTTGTGTGGAACAATGTGTGTGTGTATAAGCATACACCGTCTGTGTGTTGTTTTAGGGTGGGTGTATGTATATGGGTCATTTGTGTATGAATACTTTACATTCACCATCTGTATGTACTTTTGTAACGTGTGGATTTCTATATGCGTGTGTGTGTGTTTTTGTTTTTGTGTGCGTGTGATCAATGTGTGTGACTTTGTGTTCATGTAGTGTGTGTTTGTGTGTGTGCAGAAATGGTGAGTGCACGGAAGGATTAGACATTGAATGGGGGTGCATTGAAAGAGGGAGTCATTACAATGGAAGCTACGACGCAGTAATTGTTTTCAACACACGGCTGGATTACGCACGGTGGAATGCCGGGGCACTAAATCACGTGCATTAATATGAGCAATCAGTGCGTAATTTGTTTGTCTCTCCTTGTGAATACAAACCAGACTTGGCTGAGGATTACTGAGCCAATAGGATTGGACGGCTAACAATAGGATAGAGGGAGAGAGAGGGGGGCCCAATCATTTTTTTTCTCTTCGGTTTATTGGTTAATTAATCAAACGTGATGTGATTTCATAGACTACCGCTCGACAAAGCGTCCCTCATATCACACACTCACAAAAGCTATCATCGCAGTGTGGATACCTGCTGTTTCCTGATTACATGATTTGTTTTACTTACAGCCACCATTGTTTTGTTTCTTGGTTTCGGCCGAATTCTAAGACTTCTTTTACAAATTAATCTGCTTCCGATTGTTTCGGCTTATTCTGTGTGTCTGCCGGAGTCAACTGCGCTCCTCGGATTACATCACAAGGATCGCTTTCATCTCCCGACTCCCGTTTTTAGGAGTTTCCCTTGCCAGTCGGAGGACTGAGAACAGGGGTTCCCAACCTCGGGGTCGGGACCCTACTTTGGGGTCAAATCTAACGACTATTGCATAGTCGTGATGATTAATATTTGACAGTACGTTTTTCATCACAAAAAGAACGCCGACTGCATTTGGAGATGCATGGCGGATAGCGGTAACAACATGGGATTTCACCCATGTTTTTCGACAAACAGTTACACAATGGAATAGTTTACTGTGTTGACAATCATTCCAGACATATAACCGCGTTTAAAAAAGGAATGAAATGGTTTTGGGTTCACTGGCTCTTTAAGGGACAAAGGTCCCATAAGCACAAGCAGCCTGCCTTAAGGCCGATATATGCTCTGTTTTAGACGTAACGCGTACGCACGTAAGATACATAACCCCCCCTGCGCGGTAAAATATCCCCCCTTACGTGCTTAAGTGCGTCGGCCAAAATTCCTGACTATGCGACTAAAACACTACGGCCCTACGCAGCTCGCAAAGACTGTGATTGGCCAGCTAACCACATCCTTTCAGGAGTCTCACATTTCCGGTTTTACAGCATAATAGCGCCATTTTTAAAAGGCCGTGACAGAAGCGAATGAAGAATTTTGAAGAAGGAGAAGAAGAAAACACAAGAACGAATTATGATAATTATAAATATAAACAAGCCAGCGATTTCCACTTCCACGCCCACAGATTTGTTCGTTGCTCCCCCTAATGTTCTGGCGGAGAATCCCAGTGCAACACGCGCAATCCTTAAGGAACCTTAAAGGAACCGTAAATCAAAACTTGTCTAAAACAAGTCCCTTGTGTAAATTACGTGCTTACGTCTCTGCGTCTAAAACTACCCTAAATCGGCCTTTATTCATAGAAAGGACTTCACTCGGATGTTGATATAACGGACAAACATCAGCACACATCTTTTAAACCAGGTTAAAACAAAAGTATAAGGAGACAGATTCAGAACAACGGAAGAATTTGGGCAATCATTTTCTCCCCTAAAAATGTATTCACAGGCTAAAAGAGGTTGGGAACCTTAGATGACATCAATCAAGGGACTGTGAAAACCTTTTTGCTGCAACCCTGATGAAAAAAGGCAGATCTGGTTAGTTACATCAGAATAAAGGGTACATATTTGAACCGTTTCATTGTCATATACCCATCAATCAGACTCTGATTTTCTAAAGCGACTTGCAAAGAAAAGTCTCCTTTCACGTTCATTTAATCTTGGATCCATCAGTACTACCGTGTTATAATATAGCCAAACTTCTGAGGGGGAGAAGGCACCGAACCTGGGCCGGAAACACAAAACTCTCGGCCAGAGTTATTCCTTGTTTCTTATTTTGTTTGAGATATTCGACAGAAGAGATCTTGATTCGTGAAAGAAGACAAAGCATTCAAGAGGCGATTTTAAAACGATGTAAGTTACCCTAACTTATTCTGGTCTGAGTTTGTCTGTTTGTTGAGTTGCTGTTAACAGCCAATTAAGAGCAAGATCCCCACTTCCAGCAGCGTGATTGGTCGAAGGCTTTAGATTAGCAATGTCAATTTAGAATTGTGGCTTATTTTTTTTATCAAACACACATATTCAAATCACTAAGAATTAAAATAAGCATATACTCAGGTTAGAAATTAAATCAATTTTATGGGTGAGATAAAACAAGGGGTCAATGTCTGTTCTATGTCCGTGATATGCTCTTTGGTTTCATCGAATTCGTCCATTATAACCAAAAGCAAGGGTACATTAAAGATCATTTTGTTAATAATTGTGCAATTTAATCATCTCTTGTGACCAGGGTATAATTGAAAATTTAAAAAAAATTGCAGCCAGATCAAAGTCTCACCCCTAGTCAGATGGAGTTGCCGCTCTGGGTGAAATTGTAAATAGATTTTTTTTTTCCTACGAACCATATCCCAGAGGCAAACAGCCTTACACCCTCCCCTCTCAAACTGTGCTCATTTAAAGGTAGGGCAGGCAATTTGGAGAAACCAGCCAGAGTAAGCTAGATTTTGGGAGTATCCAACCATAAAAAACTTTTCCTTCAGGCCTCCCTGCCAAGCCTTTCCCCCAAACCTCGTGGCCAGCTCGCTAGCTTTAGCGATGGGTGGGCCTAGCCTCCGGTCACGCACAGTAAAGTATTCGAGTGGGTAGGTTAACAGACATCTAAGCCATCCAATCAATGAATCTGAGCCGAATTAACTGATTGGACAGGACTATCACCGGTCTGCCAACGTCACATGTAACATAAGTTATTTATTAATTTCTGTAAGGATGTAAAGAGAATATCAACAAATGACAAAACATGCTTCTTAAAAAAAAGGTCCTATCCTACCTTTAAGGCACAAGAGATTTGATCCCTCATAAAAATCAATTGTAAGGTATTTCTAAGTTGTTTATGTTGTTAAGCGTGGCAAACTACTATAAGGGTCCGAGAAGCATTTCCTCTCTCAGAATTAAGATCAAATTCCACCGCTACCCAGAATGAGCTCCCTGTATCCACACCCTATTCGTCGTGCCCTTCAAAGAGTATACTAGAAGGCACATCGATGTCACCTGCATTCAGAGCAGAGTAGACAATTACAAACTGGTTGGTGGAGACTGGTAGAAACATAGGATTTTACTACTGTTTTCTCTAAAATATCGATCGTATTTCATTAGCAGTGATACAAGGGCATAGATTAAGGGGCATCCGTGGCATACTGGTTAAGGAGTTGAACTGGAAACCTGATGTGTCTCCCATGTGTGTGGACCTCTGTGTGTATGTGTTCACCAATTACCCGGTGGGGTCAAAAGCAGAGAAGAATTTCCCCCCAAAAAAGGGATAAAAAAAGGATAATTTAACGTGCTGCAAAGAGCATGTAAGACATATAACCACGTTAAGAAAATATGCAATATACATTTGGGGTTAACTCCCCTTTTAAATCTTTACCTTTTCCGTATTCTGGCCACTTTCATCCATAGCAACTAAAAGTGAATTCAGATACAGGTCATTACGGGGCAGGTTGGAGTTAGGGCATCTTGCTGAAGGGTGTCTAACAGGTGGGTCCTGGACATCAGAGATTAAACATATTACCTTTCGGCTGCGAGCCAAAACACCCTCGCCACTACGCAAGCCTGACTCCTATTTCTTTATCAAAAACACACCAAAGGAAAGGTTATGTATGTGTGAGGAATATACATTGGAAAGAAAATGGTGCACGAACCATGAGCTTGCATGAGTTTGTGAAAAGGAGGGACTCTGATACTCAAATATGACCACAGTGGGTGAACGAACACTCAGCGAGCTTAGCGCAATTTTGTCAAGAGTGAAAATTGCTATTTTTGTTGTCGGTTATTTCTTTGGTTGGGGTTTCAAGGCTCGTCGGAGGTTGAGGATAGCGTTGCGATGTATTGGCGGGGGTTCTTGTTTCCAGGCCGGAGGAGGACGTCATAGCTACCTCTCCTCCCTTCATCTTTATTAAAGTTATTGAATTTGGTTCAAAAGGACCTGACATCAAAGGCGCTCGCGAGGAAATGTATAATTCGAGAGAGGGCTACAATGTATTTCATTGTGGAAGCCTCAGAAAAAAATTAAGTATGTCAGAGGGAAAAACAACATTAAAAAGAAAAGGGGATTTTTTTTTTTTTCGCTTTCTTTTCTTCCACGTTTCTACTGTAGATCGTGTTGCTCTGCACGGGGGGGGCACATGTGTGGGGGAGGAGGAAGGGGGTTCGGAGAAACAGACTAGAGCATGTAAATTGCTATGGCTACTGTTCATAGCCCCCCCCCCAGCGGTGTTCTGCTTGCTATGTAAATGTAATCTCAGCGACATTCAAACGGGGACAGAAACAAAACAAAGAAAACTGTCTAGGGGAACTTTCATTCCTGGATTTTCTTCTGGTTTCCTCAAACTCTGTATTTAATTCCGTACCCCCCCCCCCCCCCTCTCCCCGTCTCTTACCATGTACAGTTTATTACGTGACCAAACAGGTGGGAGAAAAGTACGACCAAAGAAGAATAAGGTGCCGAATTGATCCGTCCAAGGTGAGCCATGCCAGGTAATTAGCTTGTTATATGCCCGTTTGAAAAGCCATTAAGTCTTTAGTCTCTCCTCTCCATGGACCCCTTCGCCCAAACCCGGTGCTCTAGTTTGATCTTCAAAGCTTGACCTCCTGCTTCATATTCTGCTGCTTCTGATGGACGCTGAAGGAGGGGGTGGGTGTGGGTGGGGTGGGTGGGTGGGTGGGACCTCCGTCGATGCATACCCATCAAGCAGAAACCAGGGCTGTGATGAATGGAGATGTCCTTCATGGGCCGTGCATCATCTTTGTGAACTATTGTTCTCTCTCTCTCTCTCTCTCTCTCTCTCTCTCTCTCTCTCTCTCTCTCTCTCTCTCTCTCTCTCTCTCTCTCTCTCTCTCTCTCTCTCTCTCTCTCTCTCTCTCTCTCTCTCTCTCTCCCCCCCTCCTGCAGTGTGTTTCTCTCTCTCTCCATCCCTCTCCCTCTCTCGCGGGCGGGCTCACAAGGCCCGGAGAATTCATCCTTCAAGTCGGAGATTGATTAACTTAACGCCCTCCATTCAGTCCGCAATTATGACCTCATCGCTAATCAATCCGCCAGCGACCCGCCGCCTACTGGGACGTGTGCTTACCGAGCTGGGAGGGGTCTGAGGGGTGAAGGAGGTAAACTCTTGTCAAACTCCAGGGTTCATGGGAAAGGCTCGGTGTTTACCCACCATCACAACAAACAACTTCTCGAGGAGCCGACCACGACATGGCTGTCGAGCGGAGTGTGCGAATAACGCCGCCAAACAAGCAGTGTGACTTTTAACGACGAAGACCGGTGGCAGTCGGCCCCGCAATTAAGCAATTAAAAAGACGTCGCTATCTCAAGCGTCGGGGGTTGAAATGATGGAACGAGACGCGGTGATGAGACACGCAGACTCTGAGCACTCACGGGAGGCGGGCGATGAGAGGGTCGACTCCGGATTGAGTCAGAAAAAAACTCAATCAAACTGACGTTCATCAGGCTCGGAGAGGGTTTAAAAAGGCATAATAACAGAAAGGGGAGCAGGAAACAGCTGTGATAAACCCCGTGCAATATTGAAATCCACTTACCTTGAATTGTCCCCTGGGAAGGTGGAAGGAGTTGGACCTGCCACATTAATGTAATGCATTGCATACAAATTAACTCCACTGCCAGGCTCCTATCCTGCCTCACCCTACGCAGCGCACCCCCCACCGTCCGCTTAAAAGGCGCGGTTAACACTCTGCAAATAAAGGGGATGGGAGAATTTGATATTCATTAAATTCCTCAATACTGCCTTTGAATTGCCTTTGTGTGCATAAACATGTCCATCTCCGATATGTAAATTATTAGTTTTATTTGTTTAAAAAAATACATGAATGAACACATTTGCATTCAGACAACAAACAAGGGAAAAACAAGGCTGGCGTAATTGTTTTCCCCCCCCCGCCCCCCCCCTTAAGTTTCCTTAATTTAAATAAAGCTCATTTTGCTTTTGCCTTTGTGTTGTCATATTTCCATTGTTATTGGGAGTTTCTATGCGAAGGTTGCAGCGGCATTGCTAACTCGCGTTAAAACACATTTCTGGCCGGACATAGCCTTTAACATGAATTATGGCCGAGGGTTGTTACAGCATAGACTTTATTATGTCTGGCCTGCTCTTAAACCACATCTCAACCACCTCTTGATTCCTATTCTCTCCGGCTGCGACAGCTCGAGAAGGAGCCACATGTACATCTGGAGATTGATTGCCTCTCCTAAGTGCCCTCCCCCCTCACCCCCCCTCTCCTCACCCCCCCCCCCCCCCCCCCCCCCCCCCCTCCCTCAAGTGTAATGGACTTGCTTCCTACTCAGTGACCAGGGACCAATCTCCCATTGAATTCAAACACCCCCGCTGGACTTCAGAGGAGAAGGAGAAGCGGTCGATGCGGTTCGCAACGCTGAGGAGGATACACACCTGGACATCAGAGCCTGGGAGACACCTGTGTGAGGATTAGTTACGGCCGCGGCCACAGCGAAACAGAGAAGTGTCTTCTGTGTTGAAAAGGCCTGCTGGGCCACTCATAATCACCCAAGTGCTGGGTTCCAAAGTACTAATGAGTAAAACTTGCATTTGGGCCTTTTACATTTTACATTATACTGCATTAAATAGGAGCTGTAACAATTTACGAAAATAGGTTTGATCATGTGAAATGCTCAATGTAAATAGGGTTTTTTTCAGCATAGTTTGTATCCTATCTTTCCGAATACAATCATGAAACCAAAGCACAGCTTCCATTATATCATTAAATCATTCTCTTTATTTTTTGTGTTTCTAATTAGCTTTCCTTAAAATATGCACCACTAAAAGGATAGGCCTACGTCATATCTGACAACTGTTGTGTGGAGATAAACCTCTAATCAGCATAGTCTCCAGCAGAGTAGGTTAGCCAAGGTTGCGCTGAAAGAGTAACGAACAAAACAGTTTTGCTTTTTTGTTTTGGTTACTTTTCGGACGCCGAACTCTGCAGGGGTCAAAGTTTGCCGTTTCATGTTTGACCTTTTTGTCGTTCTCTAACTGGGATGACCTCTTGAAATCAGATGCACAGCAGACCTTGGTCCTATCAAGTTTCCACCAGATAGATTTTAATATTAATTTCCGATATCTCTGCGGGCTAACCTTTGAAAACAAAACAAAAAAGTTGTGAGGCTACTTGAGCATTCTCACGGATGTTTTGCTCTTTACAGAATCTGCTCTAATTTGAGCATCTACACGCCTTCAATTGCCTGCAAATCCGTGGGACATTCCTCCTTGTTGTTAGGACAATACCAGCACAGGGCCTACTTGTATAAGCCTGTAGCAGCGGTTGTTTCATACACTTCACGCTCCAATTAGGTGTTTTACTGCAAACAGCTCTTCTCACTTCCTCCCCCCGAATCCTGCGCTCCTCTTTGTCTGGCCCGATGTTATTTATTCACATGTTGCGTACATTCCCTCCTCTGTCCTTGCAAAATGGAAATATACATTATTATCTGTCAAATAAAAGAACCGGAAACAATGTGTATCTTAGCCTATTAAGCACATAACAGCGTCTTCAAAAGGGCACTTTGAAGGGAGAGGGCAGAACAAAGCTAAAACATGCTGTTGAATAAATACATTAATTAATGGTGTATTAGGGGCTCCGAGCGCGTGCTGGTTCGCTCTCAACTGCCAGGGGTCCTCATAAATATACATTGAGCAGACGTGTGTTGGGACCAAGAACCAACCTCTTAACAATGAACTTTTGCATCATCATTTCGATGATAACAAACACTGAAGCACACGCATGCAAATTCCGCCGGAGGAAAAAAAACAACAGACTTTTTTTTCTTTCTAATTCTCCCTTCAATTTTGCTTCATGTTAATACATGTAAATGAAGGCTTTGTTTATCGGGAGTTTCAAAGTAGACAATCCCATGTCAGGTTTCACCAGTTTTAGAGTGAGGAAAAAAGTGGGACGCAGACGGCGGTGATTCCCATGATAACACTGACCCCTCCAGGACGGGAACCTGCTGTCGACGGGCCCCCGTCCTGGAGCTCCCATTAGCGGGCCGGTGACAACGGCCCGCTAATGGGAGCCGTTGTCCAGCTTGGGTACAGCTTGGGGAGGAAGCGATCTATTTTGACGATCTGAGATTCTTTATTTATCGCTGAAAGCAACGAAAAAAAAAAAAAGAATGAGTGCATTCGCGGTGAGATCCAGTTTTAAAATAGATCAACGGAGAATGATGCACCGGCTCACCGAAACAATCAATGCAATGCTATAAAATGAAAAAGCAATACTTCTCTGCCAAGAGTTTTATTGAGGGATTTACCATGAGGCACTTTGTACAGTAACTCATCTCAGTGCAAATACTGTACTGCAGACCGGCCCTGTTGATATATCACCGTGCTCAATATGATTGTCATATTTTACCTTGGCTGCTGCAGCACTTTGCGTGCAGATCTTTTTAATAAATTGGTTCAGTAGCTGTGACGGTGTTGATGGATAGCACTGGGATGGATGTAACGGCATGTTAATACTGTCGTTGAAACGTATGCAAAGGGTGTTTTTTTTTCCTTTTGAGTATTATTTTACATCATGACTTTTGATTGATTTTGAATCTTATTTATGCATGGAACGATTTCAAAACTGGACCCCCACCAGTTCAAGGGCATTTGGCATATTGATTAAGCTACCCGTAATTTGAACCTCACTTCATATTTAGTCACCACTCTGAACAAAGCAGTCTTAAGGTATTCATTACTTACCATCACATAAATGCCATTCTACTCTGCTACTATTACTATATACCACTACTACTACTGCATAAATATATATATATATATATATATAAAACCCAGACATGTATAATTAGATATCACGAGGCAGGTCACACCATAGCTGTTGTCGTTGGCGCAGGGGGCAGTTTGACATGGCTTTGTGATGTGTTAAACTACTCCGTACCCCCAGGGCTCTTTGCTACACCTTCCCACCCTAACCCATCTGCGGCCCCCCACACCTGTGTCTGACACTGTGGCCGTCAGCGAGGTGAGGAGCTGTGCACCACGGCGTGTAACCATAGGGGGTGACCCGCAGTGTCCTGGCAAGGCCCCCGCCACCGTGCTAAGAGACTGATTATGTTCACGGGCGTTGAAGGACGTTTCTGGGAGTAACTGATGGGAAAATTAAATAAAATCTTGAGTTGTTGATAATCGTTTTTGTGGTTCGACAATTAACAAGGCTTTAGTGAAAAAATAAAACGTTTGTATTAAACTGTTTCTTTCACCCTTCAGTTGAGGTTGAGATTTGGAAATGCGTCACTCTAAGATACTTAAGAGATTTATCACCATTGTTTTGGTTTATTGGGGGGTATCATTTGATTATGATCCGATTTAATGTGCAATCTGTGCGATGTATATTCTCATAACTCATATTACTCACACTACTTCGTTAAGGCTGCAAAATAAACGACTTTCCAAGTTATCCGAGACCAGAGAGAATGTTGATCTGATCTTGAACACATTGCACTTTCTAAAATGCTTTTTTAACTTTGCCTTTATTTTCCTGCCTATGTACTTTACTATTTTTTTGCATATGAATTCTTTTTCTATTAATTCATTTTTAATTTTACTGCATGACAATGTTTATATGTGAAGCACTTTGAGTCTGCCTTGTGTATGAAAAGACCTATACAGATGAAGTTGCCTTGCCTTAACTTAATCGTGTAACTCGATCCTACCGTTTGTTCCCATTCCCATTAGGTTGGCTATGCTTGTCAATACTATACGGCACTCAATTCTTCAACCTGGGATACATTATGTACGTCTCATCTTATCTGACTCGATGGCTCGGACTAAAAAGGTTAACAAAAATACTATGGCTCGGACTAAAAAGGTTAACAAAAATACAACTTAAACAGAAATGTAAATACAAGAAGGCGTTAAACGGACAGTATTTCCAGCACTACTCTGGCCGTTTGACATCATCTCCTTCACAAACCCTGACCATCTGTGAACCAAACGCCGGTCAAACATCAACACCACTGTTCCCGTTAAGTGGAGGGAGAAAAGGGAAAATAAAGTAATTTGTACTAATTTACTCCATGCACCGATCCACCGTGGGTGGCGGCGCATATGGCCGTGACACATCGCGTGGTACTCCGTCCCTCCCCCTCACAGATCAAGGGTACAGATGACTTTTGTCCGCCATTAGAAGCCCGCGTGGCAGATGTCACCGGATTTATTGTCACAATGATTTATTGGTTTCTAGTGTGTGACCGCCGCCACGGGGAAGAACACATCGGAAAACAAAAAAAACACGGGAGGCAGGCGGCAGTTGCTTCGGAATGCCAAGCCCCTAAACAAGTTTCATCCCGTGTCTCCTGGGAAACCGGGCTCTTCTTTCCTTTTTTTCCTTCCCTCCTCGCTTCTGGTTATTGTTTGGCCATCTGTTTGGTTTCTCTGCGCTGCTGGTACTCCTCCTAAACAAACAAGGGAAGCTTTTTTCCTTTTTTTCCACGCTAGACATAAATGCATTCTGTGTACCCTCACCAGCATCAAGCGCGAGTGCCTCTGAACACCAAGTGCTAGGCCTCACGACTAAAACACAGTTGATGCCTTTATTTTTTATTGTGTCGTTTTTTACTGCTATGTGGGTAACCCTAAAACGTCAGTCCCTCTAATGCGAGCAACAACATAGGAAATAATGAACACATGCCATTGGTTGGACACTGTTATCCAAGGCATCCACAGTGACATTTACTTTATTGACTGGTGCAAAAATATGCTAGGAGTGAATTTTAAGCATGTAATCCCCCCCCCACCACCACATCCCAGAGGGAATCTAACCAACCTCCTTACCTGAATAGCAACCTTATTCCTGTCACCACCATCCACCAGCCGAGCGAGACAGAGCCAAATCAAAATAAATGTGCGTTAAGGCCTGCCCCAGACCCCGGGAACCATAAGTCTTGTCCAAGGTTGACGTTGAAAGATACATACTGTCTGGTGTCCTTTGTAACGGGGTGTGACCTAGCTCGGAGAGACGGTGTTGTTGACAACCATGTTTTTTCGTTCAGCGCCGTGTCGGCCCTATAAAGTCGGCTCTTGCGGTTACCATGCTTCTCTCAGACACACAGGAGTGAAAGAGGGAGAGGACAGCTGCGGTAGAGGTGGTAGCGTGAACACCGTAGGGTTGCTTTTGGAGAGGGTGGAGGAGGCTGCTGATTACCGTATCGCTAGAATTAAATATTGTCTTGTTATATTCAATCCTCTATATACATTTGATTCATGATAAGGTAAGGTAGTTTAGGTGTTCCAACCTAGAAGTGTCTTGCTTTCCAAATGCAACTACACATAGTGACAGATTATATATATAGTAACAGCTTTTACTACCAACTTTTATACAACATGATACATATATGGAACTAATCAACATCCAAGCAAGTACCTTTTTGTTTTGCTCTTAAATCTCACAAAGCACCAAAACCAAACGTCGTCTGTTTCCTACAAAGTGACTGTAGAGCCCCCCCAATGAGCCAAGGAAATAAAATAAGGAAAATGAAGGAAAAAAGGGAAAGAACGAATCCATTAGGGGTGTAGGCGAGAGTGCTGGAGAAGTAGACTCGGGATTCGATTTCCAGTCTAAATTCCGGTTACGGCCTGAGAAAATTGTGTTTTGCGGAAGGTAAATAACCTTGTGCCACGGGTTCGGGGACGACCCTCAGTACCAGACAATGGTGCCCTCCACTTCGGGGGTCGGGCCAGGGATGTTCCCTGAACTCCTTGAACCAGAAGATGTCATTGGCCTGTTTTTGAGGGACTTGAAGAGAAAAGAACAACCTTCCTGATTCTGCTACTGAAAAAGGACAACTATAGAAATAGATTTCATGGGCCAAATATATTGTCTGCGAACAAATGTTTTCCATGATCTCATAGTATATTACAACAATAATAACAATATATAACATGATAACCCTTACCCTTAACTTAAAACCCAAAGACACAAGGATCTTTGATGAATACAAGTCAACACAATTATAAAAGCAGACATCAAAAGTCTGATTACAACACCAATACATTTTACGTCCAAAGATCTCAAAGAACCAAAAAATGCTGCGGACCCTGAGACCCCAGTTTGAAACCCAGTCAGTGTAGTGAGGCCGCAGGCAGCCAGTGAATTACTACAACAACAACAACAACAGCAGCAACCCCCCCCCCCGCTCCTCCAACCCCTCCCTTTCCTGCGATGTTTCACCTTCAACGGTAACCCTGAAGACAACGATGGGCCAGTCTCCTCCTCCCTCCTCCCCCTCCCCCCCCCCCCCTCCCCACCCCCAACCCCGGTGGTTTGCTGGAGATAAAGGGCGAAGCCCCCTCTTAACCCCCCCCCCATCTCCACCCCCACACCTACGTCAAGGACATGAATCTATCTATTTAGCTTGGCTCCTATCTGTGGACCACGGCCACTATAGCCAGACAGTGTCTTAAAGGGGAGGGCTGCATTGATAGCAGTCTGCCTGGCCAGAGGAGCTACCCCTCACAAGGGCCTCTGCAGGGACCCCTAGGGACCAGATCCGGGGCTACTCACACTTTTTCTCTCTATGGATGTGGAATTTCTTCTAGCGTTTTACATAATAGTCATCCTGTTTCAGTACCATGGTTCTCTCTAGCCCAGGGGAATGGCTTTCACACGGTCGAGGGTTATATTCCCACTGTGGCCAGCTTGCGCTATTTAATGCTTGGCACTTGATTCTATGAACATCCTTACTGTGCCGATACCATTATATATGTTGTTCATCTTTCTTACTGTTAGTTGCTTTGGATATAAGCATCTGCTAAATGCCCTGAATGTAAATGTAAATATGCATATATTTTACATAAAATGGTATCTCTCCACATTCTTTGTTCTTATTGCTATGAATTTTGCACCATAAGGTTCCACCGTCACCTGGTAGAGTAGATCTGTGCTGAGTTTGCAGCTTATATAACCTAGGGCTCAGACTCCGTTGATGTGTGGGCGGTGGTAATGTTCTGTCATTGCATTGAATCCCAAGGGAAACTAGTAAAACAACTTGTTTTAAGTTCTTGAGGCATGCCTTTTAATCCAACTTTTGACCAAGCGGTTTCCGAGATCTGTCAACAGAAGTATAAATAAATACTAACAAATACAAAGGGCTTCCTACCGATTTTGTTGAACCCCTGATACAAAAGCATTAAGATATGTCTCGGTATGAAATCCAATATAAACCAGAAAAGGGTATATAGAGTTTCTCAATATTTGTATGTGTCACATCGAATGAAGAAATCAAACCTCCAATAAATAAAATATGTTCCTGCGTTGTTGCGCAGCTAATGCTGCCAGTCAGGTTCCTGGTATCACTGTCAAACTTGATGTTTGTAAAGGTTTCTTTTTAAGGAAATAATGATACATATATGCTTGACAGGTGTGCTGGCACATTATGAATCAGTGATGACTTGTTTTGCAGCCAACCATAATGCCAATGCTACGCCAATTAGGGTGTCTCAAGGAATTGCTTTGAGTTACAGTTAGTAGAACTAGTACAAAGGAGTTTTCGTGAAAAAATATAGGAAAATATCCTCTTCAGATGAATCCTCCGGAATCGCCCACAAGTGGCAGCGGCGAGACAGCGAAACATTGGCAGATGCAATATGTCGAGAGAGAAAAAGCTAAGCACGATATCATTGTACTGGTTATTGAAACAAGAAAACAAAAAGGCAGTAGATATAACATCTTGAGAAAGGACTTTCCTACTCTAAAATAAATTAATACATGGTGAAATGTTTTCTCATTGTTGCATTCGCTATCAGAAAACAATTCCAGGAACCTAAGGTTTTGCATTACATGCTGAAGACGATGAAAGTTTGACAATCGTTGACTAGCTAATTATAATCATATGGATGCAACACAGTGCTGTACTTTTCGTCATCAAAGACTTTGGGACAGAACTAACAACTAGACATATTTTGGTGCCATTGGTTAACTTTAGCAGACGTATGAATGGACCAAAAAAGTGAGGAACAGGCCATCACAATAGAACAGTAGCCTACTGCCGCATGTAATTAGAGGAGAAAAACAATGACTTGAAGAAACGGCACGAGGAAACGACAATCCCGTGTCTGTCGATGAAGAGAAAGTGAGCAGCACAGCCAACATTCAACGCCTGAAATTCATTAGGGTGTCAGTGGGGGTACAAAGCAGTGACAGGTGTTTATGCAAATCAACCCTGAATGGATTCATCTCTCTAATGGGAGAAATACAAAATAATAAAAAAAGCATTGTCAGTATAATGTGAAGCGTGTGGTTGACAATGATCCGGGCTCCTTGTAAACTCATGATTCCAATATGCTTGCAGGAATAGGTCGGTAGGAGGGAGGTAGGCATCTTGCAATGAGATGGGCATTGATTTTGTGTTTTTAAACCTTAATACACATCCCTGGCATCATTTTCTTGTGCGGGCCCAAAGCATAATAAACGTTGCAATGCATTCATTGACACGGTGACTTGCTTTCAGCATAGTCCTTCGGTTCCCATTGATTTCATACCTATTTCTATTTTTTCCGGGCAGAGCAGAAGCTCACAAATGGCTTCTTGTGTTGTAGGTAACATGTCGTATGAAAGAGGCACTCATGATGGTGATAAACACAGTGGAGCTGAATACTCGTAGGATAACTCGCAGAGAGGCGAACAAAGGGAAAGGGACGCGTAGGTAACAGCACTGGACTTAAACTGCAGACAGAACCGCTCTGGGTCAGTGGTGAGGGAATGTCAATGTCGCCCGCGAGGATCTTGGATCTCCATCTTCCCTCTGTCTGGACCCACTCTTCTCCGTCCTTGTTATTCCCTTCCCCTCATTACGACTAGTCCCTTTTTCACCTTTGCGGCTAGGATGGTATTCCTCTCCACTATCTTGTCCTTCACTTTCCCTATAATTCCCTCGTCCTCCTCAGATTCTCTCTGAATCTCATTCAATGTCGGCCATTGTCATGTTCTGCGAGACGGTGAGTTACATGGATTTGATGCGAGCTTCGGATACAGAACCCGTTCGTGAGGAGGAGATAGCCGAATCGTAGCTATTTGTATGTATCTGCGTATGAAAGACAAAATATTACACCAAGTCACCCAGTTCTGATTATACCCACAATTGATGTCTGTAATGTCATTTTCTGTGACATCAATTTATATTTCCTCTTTTTCTTTTTTTTTTTTTTTTTAAATCAATGAGCAGTAGTTATGTAGTTTGGTAGCCCAGACAAATTCTATGGTAACACAGCTGAAAACCCATCCGTAAAAGCAAAACACCAAGCTCATGGTTTACAACAAGCCAAGTTAATGCGTCATCATTAATTAATTCATCTCATACGGTCCAACGGAATGCAGTGAAACCTGTAGCCTCAATCTCCAATCATTCACTCATTCATAGCTGCTGGGGGCCTGATGTGAGGTAAATCCTCATCCTCAGTGTGAGTTGACTAGATCTGTTGTTGAGTGCACTGATCATGGCAAGCAAGGTCTTCTGGATTGAGATTGGGTGCCCCCCACCCTCTCACCACATACTCAATAGTAACAGAGAACCAGATGAATAGTTATTCCCTTCATAAAGAAGGCAGGTGGAATGTTCTCTGATTATCTCACTTATCTTATTACCATGCTAATGAGGTAATAGTATTGAGACGGAATAGTCTAGTATGCTCTTAAATGTTTTCAAAGTAGGCTACCTGGAAAATAAACACTGTCAACACTACTCCATGAACAATTAGATGTCTCGTATTTAATTAGCCTGTTATCATGTGTAGACTAAGCAGCCACCACAACTTTTTTTCTGTGTAGCCAGTGTAATTGAATATTTTCCCCAGAGAGGTCCTCAGCTTATCTTATCTATCTCTCCTTCCTTGTATGTGTTTGTCTGTCTCTGCGTGTGCGTGCGTGCGTGCGTGCGTGCGTGCGTGCGTGCGTGCGTGCGTGCGTGCGTGCGTGCGTGCGTGTGTGTCTGTTTGTGTGTGTGTATGTTCCCCATTTGAGTGTGAAAGTTCCCCTAGGCCTTGTTACCTTGGCCTTGCGGGGACGGAAGCACAGCCGACATGGTCGCAAATTGCTGCCGCTGCCCAGTGGTGGTGCTTTCTTTCCCTGAAAGATGACATCCAAGTCTTCTAGAATAAACGATATGGAGGCCGGAGCCCTACAGGAAGTGATGCAATCCGTAGGTGACCCCAAGGTCACCTACAGATTGCATCACCTACGGATTGGTGTTCTGAATCATTGGAGTAAGTTTAACACATTTAATTCAGTCCTTCTAGTTGCAGAATTCACTCATGCTAGGCTAGCGCACGGCAACGGGAAATACCAGCCTGCTAATAAAACAGTCCTACCAACTCCACGGTACACCCAAGGAAAATCAATTATTACGCCAGAAAATAGCTGTAAATGTCTGTGTTGATAGAATAATGATAGAAATAAAACTAACCTTGCATCGCATGAATCATCGCATTTTGAGTGATTACTTTCTCAGCAGCAGTGGAATTTAACCTAGGTATCAGTCCGCCGCTGCTGTAGCCTACTACCAGGAGTATAACACTGCTGCTGAGACACAGCAAGTCCCTCAAAATGCAACGCAATGCAAGGTTGGTTTTATTTCTGACATTATTCTATCTACACAGACATTTACATCGACCGTCTGGCGTTATAGTTGATTTGCCTCGGGTGTACTGTGGAGTGGGTAAGACTGTTTTATTAGCAGGCTGGTATTGCCCGTTGCCGTGCGCTAGCCCAGCCCGAGCAAACTCTGCAACTAGAAGGACTGAATGAAATGTGTAAAACTGTCTCCAACGATAAAGAACAACAAAGCTAACTTGGGAATCAGGCCCTATGTCTAAAATTCCAAACTACCCCATTAAGCTTTATATTTTGGTAGCTCGATTGAGGGAGGATGAACACTGAGGAAAGGTTGTGGTTTAAATCCTCAATATCTATAGTCTATCTGTAGGCCTTGGAGGTTAGGATTCCATGCTTCCATCCTAATCTTAAATCACATGAAGTCACGCCCAACAGTACCACGAAAAGAATATAAAATAATCCACCAACTTCCTAACATTTTCAATGTGTTTCTTTTGTTGCCGACAGATACAGCCTTCACCTCGAATTATCCTGTTGTCTTGCACGATGACAACCATTAACACATCGTCAGATAAATATTCAGATTTATTTTTGGTGCACTGTCAAGGGGGAGCAGCAAAACGGAGACAGTGCACAAGGCTTACATCTCATTAAGGAGTCATCCACTTTGATCACGCGTTGTCATGGCACTGTTTGTTTCTTTTCCATTTTACAGACAAGCCATGGCATGAAGGAATCTCAAAATGGTGGACGGATGAGCGCACGCACATGTATGTGTGTGTGTTTGTTCTTATGAAACACGTGTGTGTGTGTGTTAAGATGAAATGTGTGTGTGTGTGTATTTGTTGTTGCAGTCAGTGATGCTGCTCTGTACGAGTGAATGTCTACTTCTAGTACATTTGGTGTCTCCCACATAAACCTTTTAGTTTTTTTCCAAAATTAATCTTAATCAAATCAGATTTGAATAATAATACTAATTATATTAACCTTTCACAAATATGATTAATTTATATTTAAGGCACATTTTATGCATTCAATATTCATTTAATGACTCCCAACCCACCACTGTCTTCGGCTCCTGATGCACCCGTTTATCTTGAAATATCATGGAATAATTAAATCAGATTATATTTCTTTATTTAAAAACTAAAATGAAAAGTTCACATATTTTTGGATTGTGAAAATAATGTAACTGACTTAATTGCTATATATCAAGCTTTAAATAGGGATCATAAATTGAATATTTGATCCTTTCGATTTGATTTCACAATAATTGAATATAGTTTTTATACAAAGAGATTTTTTTCCTTTTGAATGAACTTTTTGAATCTTTTCGTCATTAATGAGCAGTTAAGATTTGGGGCATTTTGTTCAAGGATGCCAACAGATACGCTGCAACATTGGCCTGCGAACCCAAAGCCTTTCTGGTGTGAGACAGTTGGCTCGTCTGTTTGCAAACATGGCTATCGACTATAAACCTCAGCTGTATCCATACGTCTACACCAATGTCATATTTGACCATGCGCTATTAGCTTTATGTTTTTACATAGAAACTACTCTGTGAGCACCTCTTTGATTAAATCTAATAAAATCTAATCAGACTTCAAATAGCTTGTGTTTTCCAATGATTAACTTCACTAATGTAATATAAATTTGAACCTCTGGATTGGGAGCCACTCCTCTCACCACACTCAAACACAGTCTCTCTAGGTACATTTGTTGGTGTCATCGTCTCAAAAGTGCACGGCTTTCTCATGCACACTCTGGCTCGGCTCGCAGGAGAAAGCGTTTCGCTGTGTGATCATGTGATCGCATCGAGAGCCATTGGCTGCCGAGTTAGCCTGTCAGTGAATGAAGCCCCTTCTTTATGCTATGGAGTCACCCGGCTCACTGTAGTTCAACACGACACACTCTCCTCCCTCCAGCTCTCCCATACCTACCCACCCTTCTCCTCCTGCTACCCCGAGCTCTGGCAGGAATCCTCTTAAGCGTGACTCACTTGGGCGCACCAACAAACCAACCGGGATCAAGTCAAAAGTGAAGAGCAAGATTGTGTTTCTCCGGAGGGATCCTTTACATAATGAAGGGTTATAATCTGAACGAATGGATCTGTCAAAAGAAGCACATTTAGAGGACGTACATTTAAAATATTACATTGCAGATCTTTTTTTTGTGGATCACTGCATCACAATCCTTGTTCGATACTGGACCAATTAAAAAATATGTTCCCCGCATGAAGTCCCTGAGACCTGAAGATGCCAGAAAATACGTCCCATTGGAAAAATCAAAAGTTTTACTGTAAGGAGGTAGGCATGGGAGTGAGACATCTTGCTCAAGGATACCCACAGATTGGTTTGGATCGAACTCAGGAATATACTGTATATGCATGCCTATATGCCTTGTCCTTTATTTATATTTTATAAGGATGTGTGAAGAAGAGAGGTGTAATTTCATTTCTCGAAATGGCAATAGAGATGTACTGCTTATTTTACGATATACAAAACACCTGTTGGATCCTGGACTCCTGAGCCAAAAGCCATAGTTAAGAAACCGGGTCACAGAATGAAAATGTTCTGGGACCCCTGTATACCATGACATTCACACAAAATATATATGCATCAATATAAACATATATATATATTTACGGTTCGAAAACTTATTCATGCTGTGACCAACTTGTTCCGCTACCATTGGCTCAGGAATGCAGTTCAACAAGTGTTTTTTTACAGTATATATACACTCCAATGTCTAGCATAGTGTATGTATGTGTGTATATACTGTATACACAAGCATTCATACATACACTATATGTTTGACTGCATACGGGCATAGTATACACTACAGTGTATACATACTGTAAAAAAAAACAACGGCCCAAAAAAAGCCAAACTGTCAACCACAGTCCGCTCCGGTGAGTTTCCACTCCAGGCACCCCCGGGCCCCTCAGTGTTCTCTTATTGACTCCAGCCTAGCCGCACTCTGACAGCAGTTTCAAAAAAGAACGAAGAGAAAGCGGCGAGTGCAGCGGCGAGTGCAGCGGCAGCGGCCAGCGGTGCCTCGAAAGGTCACAGGTCAAATCAGTAAAGTTAAGGAGGAGCAAGGGGACTCCCCGGCCGAACCCTGGCCCCCACACCTCCCTCCGCCTTGACCGGAAATCGATGAGGAGCCGGGGCCCGGTTAACCACTTGGCCCCCCCCGCAGACTCCTGGCTTCTCAGTCGGCGGTTCCCACAGCGACCCCCTCGCACCATTTTTTTTTTTTCGACACCTCTTCGCTTCGAGTGTTGTTGTTTTTTGGTGTCCAGCGACGCTGAGTGAACTTTGACAGAACCATAAATCGGTGGTGATGTTGGATTTAATGGAGGAGGATGAAGGCAGGGTACATGCACTCTACAACACACTTCTGTTTGTGTGCTATCGTGCGGTCGTTGCTGCTCAGTGTTTATTTAATGTTCTCGTTCAGAGTACAGAGAGTAGCTGGACACCCCCCTCCCTCTCCCTCTCCCCCTCTCTCCCTCTCTCATATTATTGCAAGAATTTCGTTGTTAACTTAACGGAACTATCTAACTGAACTTCAAACTTAACGGTTCACCGGCAGTATGGTAATGTATGTTAATATAATAGAGGGGTTCACTTGTAGTCGCTCATTATTAACACATGCATAGAAAACCACAGCTGGGCAGTATTCTTAAAGGCCCTTCCTCGACGTATCTCGCTGTATGTCGTCTGCAGAGAGTCGACACACCGGTCGCACATAGAGTTACAACAACGACAACAACAAGAACCCGCCAAAGTCGCCCCCCCCACCTGGTGCACTAACCGACTAAAGAATAAATAAACACACCACAAAATAACCAAAGATATCCTTTTAAACCCTGAGGCGGGGGGGGGGGGGGCTGAAAGGTGTGCTCTGTAGCAGCAGCAGCAGGAGGCAGACCTATCCATCAGCAACTTCCAGGAGACACTTTTCCCGACAAGGTCACGCAGCATTTTCTTTTTACTGGCACTTATTTTGTCTAGGTGCGTCTCACACACACACACACACACACACACACACACGCACGCACGCACACGCACACACACCATGGGCGTTCGCATGGGAATGTTGCAAGGCGTGCCCACTCCTCCCCCCCGCTGGGTTTTAAGTGTTATATTACATTAATAACACCTTGGCCCCACGGGTGGCAGACTCTCGACAGCCCTCCCCTCTCCCCTCAGTTTGTCCCCAACGGGACGCTCCTGTTTTGGGCTGCGAGGATGTGCTGAAAGGGGGTACCCGGTGGGTGGTCCCGACAACAGCGGGAATTGTCGCCCATCATCATGAACCCCACGCGGTCCCCTCCTGAAAACTGCTGCTCCTGATGCTCAACTCATTTCCTTAAATCTTAAAGACGACGGTGTCGTCTACCCGGCAAAACCTCGGGAAAAAATTAACGATAACCATAGAGGGCTGGCGCCCCTGTGGTTTCTCCCGTGCCAAGGCTTGTGATGAACTTTGGGACTTCTGCGTGTCACTTTTATGATGGGTATTTGGGAACATGCTAATGTTTTTGTTTTTTCGTGTTCCTTTCAAAAGGGGAAGACAGCGAGTCGGATCTGACAAACAGATTAAACGATAATTCAGGAAAGCATTAAAATAAAACATTGTTATTAGACTAAAATAAACGTATATGTTGAAATCCCTGGGACATTTCTGACATCTCATGTCTTATACATAAAGAGGTGATAAGGAAAAGCATATTAAGAGAAATTATGTATTAGAATAAAATAGAAATGTCCAGATCAGTTGCAGATTTCTGACATCTCGTCTTATACATTAAGAAGCCATCAGGAAAAAGGAAAAGAATAAATCTATAGGTTCAGATCTGCGTTGGATTTCTGACATGTCGTGTCCATTACATTAAGAGGCCATCAGGAATATCAACAGGGGGTTAACAGGGGATTGTTGTCTCGTTTGTTTTTCCCCATCATGGCGGAAGTTGAGGGTTTGGGCAGATGGCGAGGGACAGCAGAAGCTCCTCTGGAATAAACAGGTTATTTGGTTTCGGAGGATATCGCACATCAGTGTGCGGGCCTTATTGACACAGCTCACCTCTGCTGGGAACAGAGAAGAAAAGCTGGGAAGACAGAGGCTGGCTTCAAGAATTTCAGCCACTTACTTTCTGGCAGGGACGGAACGAGAGAAGGATATCATGTATTTGGACACCCCCATGCCCCTTTTATTCCTCTCAGAACAAACGCACGCCTAAGCGACTGAAAACGATGTGGACTCCCACGACTCACATTCAGGTGAGTCGGGTAAAATACCAAAAGATAGTCTTTTCCAGTTACTTTTATATTCATGTTTTTTGATGAATTCCCTAAGACAGAAAAAACGTAATAACTGAGCAATTTGGCATTAGAAATAGAACAGCGTGGAATATATCAAAGATTATCCCCTTGTCACGAAAATTTCTCCTTCAGAGATACGGCATGTTGACGATGATCACACAGATTAGTGTGTGTGTTACCCCTTCTGTTCAGTAATCAGTTTGTCAAAGTCAGCCAGGGTTTTACAGCAGTGCCTCAAGTTTTTCCCCCACCGCTCTGTTTGTTTTCCTTCTTCTTGGCTTGTAGCGTCGCACCGACAACCCAGAAGAAGCCCGCTTGCCAAGCGGAGGGGCAGCTGGCGGCCGGTGGGCCGTCCATGGAACTCAAAGTCATAGCTGTTGAAACACTGCTTAATTTTAGCTGTGCTGAGCTCACTCCAATGTTTAAATAGAGCCAGAGGGAGATGCCTTTTGAATGCTAATTTCACCACATTTCGTCCGCACAGAATTGATTATCGCTATCAAGTCAATTATCAGAATGTTATGATTCACCCAAAGCGTTTAACAGCTATTTCAATATTATTTAACATACATGTTGATGCAAGGGAGTAGTAGTAACACGGGCGGCCTGCAGTGGCGGTTTTAGGCACGGGCGAACCAGGTAGCCGCCCGGGGCACCATATTTGTGGGGGGCGCCAAATCACATGGGGGGCGCCACGAGCAGCAAAAAAAAAAAAAAACGCGCTGCGTAGCGGTTTTCAATGAAGTACATAACATTGTGTGGGGAATTGGTATATTGGCGCCCCCTCTGGCTGCAGGCGCAAACCTGCTCGCTGAGAAGGTGCCGTGCACAGACGGAATGAAACCCCCACTGAAGTCTGTAGGGTCATGATACAACAACCCCCCCCCCCCCCCCCCCCCCCCCCCCCCCCCGGGGCGCTCGGGGCGTAACTGGACGTAGAACCGCCACTGGCGGCCTGTGGTTCAGGGGGTAGTGCAGGGAGGCTCGACATTTTGGACCATATTGCAAAGCGCTTTGAGTGGCCCAGGGTCAGATAAGCGCTGTATAAATGCAGTCGATTTTCCAGTTAGGTTAGGCCTGCTGCTCACTGGTAGACTGATGCAGACCTTGTGGGGTTTGAACCCACGACCTTTCAGCTGGGGGAGTAGTAGGACCACTAACCTCCTTCCCATCCTTTTATCCCCAATGAACGGGCCTTGTAAAAGGGTCTGTGTACAACACCTTTTAGAATTGATGCATCACGGCTTGTTAGCCAGAGGTTCAACCACAGCACATCACGGTATTGTAGCCAGTACCTTTTTGTTAATTGTTTTTCTGCCATCTCTCTGTGTGGACAGAAAGCATTGCAAACGCTTGACAACAGAGAATACTTATTTTGTTTGGTGCTAATGATACAAACAGCTCCGCTAAAAAGGAGATACACATGTATACATTGGAGTTCATTCAAACTGCTCTTTGACCCAACAGGCACTGAACGTTAAAACAAGACATACATCTGTTTGCATGGGAGAGAGACAACCCGAATCGATGGGGATGAAACTTTTGAATGCGTCTGAGCAACCCATCCATCTACTGGTGACAGAACAGCCTGCCTGCTTGATTTATCGCTGGATCCAAACCGAGTGTACACTGCAGTGGGGGAGGCTCCGGATATAACACACACACACACACACACACACACACACACACACACACACACACACACACACACACACACACACACACACACACACACACACACACACACCTAGACCGAGCCAATAGTCATTAGCAATGTAATAATACATTTGTCCATACCCAATAAAACCATGAAAAAAAGGACATGTCGACCAAAAAAAGAAATTTAGAGGATTTATGTGGAGCTTATCCCCTAGAACGGTGTACAAGCAATCCCCGCACCAGTGATTCAGGCTTTGGGTAATGTTAACTCCGTTAATGAGAATGTTCTGGTCTCAGTTTACACTTGGAGGAGGACACACAAAACAAAACAGCTTATTTTACTGCTGTTTACTTTTATTGTTTTATTGTAGTTTTATTCAAATAAAAATGAATACCTATGTTTGACCTCACTGAGTTAACGGATCTCAGATCCACTTTAAATGGCCATTTTAGGATTCCCAGACTATACCTGTACACCTGGGACCTCAATACGCTCCATATTCCAGAGTCTTTATGGTTTATCGTCTCCATTGTCTTTGAATTAAAGAAATCTCTAAAATATTGAATCGCCAAGCCATAACGTTCATAGAATGCCATATGGGGGCTTACGTAAGACCAGACTCTGTTATGGACAGCAAAGTAGAACAGGTGGTGGCGAAACACAAACCAAATCTCTAAAAAAGGAAAAAGACCATTGGCCAAACTTTTCATTATATCCCCATAAAGGCAAGATATAAAAATTAAGTAATGCTGGAAGGATGCCTCTGATTGACTGCTCCGTCACACATCGAGCTTCAGAGGGGTAGTTAGGGATTTTGTTCAGCCCAGGTCTTTGGTATTACTCACCCTCAGTGCTTCCGAGGCCTTGGTATTGCAGTGTTCTCGCGGAGGTCGATATTTCCAGCATATATAACCACTTCAGGTTTTCGTCGCTTACCTGCGACGCTGGAGGAGGATGCAAATGGAAGGAATCTTTTCTGGGGGAAATGGGTTTTTATGTTCGGGTCTTTTTTTGTTTGTTTGTTTGTGTTTTGTGTTTTGTATTTTATTCATCTCTGTCCCAGACCCTTACATGTGTGACGCTCAGATAATGTCTGCTCCCAGATTGGAATTACTCATGCGGTTTATCGTGGTGAGCAGGCCATTCTAGTGGTTTACCACTCCTAGCCCAAGGGTTAGGGTTAAATCTCCAACCTCCGCAGACAATCCTGTGCAAGCGTTGTTTAACCAGAAGCCCTACCTTCTCATTAATGGCATTCATCTGCTGTCAGGCCCTCCTGGGGCAGATAGCTAATGTCCGGCACACACTAGACGATTTAGAAATTTAGAAAACATGAGACCACATACCTAGTGATGTACACATAAAGGTACACTATGTAACGCATGTACTGTACTAAATCATATAGTGACCATGATGTCAGAGATCGGGGGAACGTGCTCAATCCAGGTTTCTGCGATTACAATGTTACATACACAGGGTTGCCAGATATGATACAAATTGGCACATAAGCACAGCGTGCTGCAGCCATCGAAGCAATTAACGTTTTGGATCGACTGAGATGATGAAAGATACAACCCGACCTAAACAGCCATGTCATAGACCTTCGGACATCAGATACGTGACCAGAGCTGTGCTAAAACACGGGTAGGCCTACATTTAAGAGTTGTATTTGTGACCTATGCCACATGAGCAGGTACGATTTCCATCAATAAATAAATTGGAAAACGTTTAAATAAACTGATCATCCTATAGTGCAGGACTCACAGTTGCTTATCATAATAGAATAATTGCACTCGCCTCAAAATATAATGTTGTGCTTGGCTTGTCTTGCACTGGTGTTGTCTCCTCAAACTGGCAACCCACGTAAGCTTCAAGTCTGGGGAGGAGGGGGCGGGCACAGACTTCTCTCCAATATTGTGAATTTGAACTACGGTACCCATTTTTAAATGCTGGGCATCAATTTTACATATGGTACCTGTAAGTGTTTTGGTCGTTAAATGTGTTGAAGGCAAAGCTGTTGCCAGCAAAGCACAACACACTAACCGTTTCCATTCCAACAAACCAGCGCCTGCATTCAGATATTTAGAAGTGACAAACATTGTAAACATCCACCACACCACAGGATAATCTGGCAAAGAAATCGTTAGAACGATCCAAAAGCTCTTTTTTTTTTTTCAAAGGGGGAAATTGCTACGGTCAATTATCTTACAGTGTGTCCTCCACATTAGTTGTTATGGTGTTGAACTCCCAGCTGAAAAGGTTCTGATTTCGATCCCCAACGTCCATAGGCCTAACTGGTAGGCCTGCTTGCACGAGTTGCCTTTTCCATGTTTGAGAATAAATATTTCAGATTGTTTCACCCCCCACTGCATGTATGTCTAACCACACTCCCAGCCTGGTCCCCAGCTTACATTGTGCGTGGCTAGCAAGGCCCAGGGTCATGTGATCCATCAATTCCGCAGTTCTAATCAGGGCCGGACCTCTCAGCGGTGCAGTCGCCTATCGGGAAACGCAATCAGCGGAGATGAACGCAGAGGAAGAAGAAGAAAGAGATGAGAGAGCCGGGCTGTCCGCAGCAGAGGGGTGCGTTGGATCTCCAGAAGTGTGACTCAAAGAGGTTTCCCCGGCCGCTTATCTCCCTGGCTGGTTTTGTTCTCTCTGCCGCGGTGCTGAAAGGCGCCCTCTGTGTGCATATCATTTTTTCAGTATAATCGATAGCCTATCTCTCTCGCTGCAGCGTCGCTGGCAGTTCCCCCGTTCGCTTGTCGGTAAGAATGAACTCGAGTGCAAAATCAAGTCTCTATTTTTATCAGGGGGTTTTATTTGCGAGCAGCGGGGGTTATACCGTCTCGGTGTTGCGTAAAGCTTACGATCAGCTTTACAGCTCCTTATCGTTTGCATACATAGCTCAAAAACACTTCAACAACTCAGCAGTGTGCAACGTACACAAGTGGCATTACCTCAATAAACTACAAATATGACTATTTTTAGCAAACTTAATTTCTCTGCCTATTTGGTATTTGTGTCTCATTTTGCAGTATGTTCTTGATAATTCACTCTGAATACGTTTACCTGGCTTTTACCTACTCCTTAGTCGGGAAATCACCCCCCTTCCTCTGAGTTTTCCGGTTAGCACTCACAGAAGCAGCAGCGATGGATGAAGGACAAATAAATGCTAAAAGCACCCAAATGCAACAAGCACAACAAACGCACAACAAGTGACAAAAGCCATTCCCTTTTGATGTCCATAAGCACCTAATCACTGTGTCACAGGAGCAGGGGTATCTAGGCAACCGGCATACGAAGGGAAAATAGTCATTGGCAACAGCTTTTCCCTGTGCTATTAGCAAGGGTTGTGAACGCAGCATGCAAAAATTGGGGCATTCTAAAAAAACGACAAGTTTTTTATTGAATCATCTGCAATTAAGACAAATGCTTTAAGGTTATGCTAATGACCTTAACAAAGCATTGTTAAGGTTATGCTAATGATGAGATGTACTTTGCTAATCACGGGTTATAAAATAAAAATAAGTTGGCCGGTTAGCCTTTGTCTTGATGGAAGACCGCCTCAGATCTTGGTCAAAGTGGTGCTTCATTATCTTGAGCTTGATATTGGTAACGACCAATCATGTGTCTGGAACTCGGCCAGCAGTAGTTTGCTGAAAAGAAGTGTGTGTTTGAAGGTTTCCAATGAACTCTGTATAGACGTCCACTGTAGAAATACACTGACCAAAACCCTCTCAGAAAGCTATATCCCAACCCCCCAGAACGAATATGTGAGTCAACCCCGTCAGGTTTTGGTTTCCGGCCCCGCTATGAAGTCAACCCCAATAAGTTCTCCAAAAATAAGAAGAACTGCTGGATACGAGATTTGCCTTTTTCGGGATGCTTTGCTACGAACGTTCATGCTAGCTTAGTCAGGTCATTAAGCCAAGGGAAGCAGGACTGGCAGCAAACAGTGGATTTAATCAACGGATCACTCGTAGACATCCAGCTATACTCAAGTTAAATAGAGGAATTAGCATCTCAGAACAAATACAGATATTCAATAAGCTGATAACATTCACACCGCTGATTCATAGTTCAAAGTTCAGTATGGTAAAACGCATACCGTGATCAAACCTTCGTTAACGTCTCCCTTGTATTCACTAAAACGTCTGTTACCGATATCATATGTCAGATTACTTTGTTTTTCAGATGCTGCTGAAGAGCATTTAGTCTGAGCACATCTTGCCACGAGGTAAACAACATAATTAGCACTTTGTTCTCTGTGAGAAGACATTTTGTAAATAACCTTTATGGTGATGCAATATTTGTTTGGTCCTAAGACGTTCCCAAACTCCATACTGACACGATGCTCATCCATTCCGAAAGAAGAAATTGCTATATTGCAACATTAGTTGTAAGAGAGCTCAACAACTAATGTTGTATGCTAAATTCCTAGGCAGAATCAGCAAGAAAACTTTCACTTTCAATAAGAGTTTTGTCCAAGGTAGTGTGGGGTGAGGGTTTTATCTGCACTTTGAACCGAGTACTAAAGTTGTGTGTGCTGCTGCTGCTGCGTTGCCCCCCCCCCCCCCCCCCCGTATACAAAACGTAACAACGCACTGAATGTTTCTTTGTAGCACCTCACAATGCTTATAGTTCCCTCTGTCAGGGCCTCGGGTCAAGGTCACAATGCCTCAATCCGTTCTCGGAGTGTGTGTCAGCATGTCTTTGTTGGAAGCGGAGTAACAAGGTTATTATTATTTCGTATTATTTTTTACTTTCATTTTTGCCTGGATGTGCTCGCTGAGCTTCAAATGTTCTGTGTTCCAGCCATAGCCCCCCCCCCCCCCCCCGAGCAGCGTAGCCTGTCATGCCCAGAGAACATGGTTCCCCCACTGGGGAGGGAACCGGAGCAACGCGCCAGGGGCAGACCCGGGTGAAACAACCAGAAAGACAAACTCCTTTTTTTTTCTTCAGTGAACGACTTAAAAACTGTGACTGTGAAACTGGCACACAAACCGTGGTTTCACCGGTTTAACCTGGCTTCAAGAGCATAACAGTCGGCATGAAAAAATAAAATAAAAAAAGGCAAGAACACGATCTGAAAAGGGAGTCGATAACACAGAACATTGTGGATAGAGAGTTTGACTACGAGGAGTTCCTTGTTCGATTCCCCTAATGTCCACAGTCTACCTGTCGGCAAGATACCAACCACCTACATTCTCATTAATTTATCAGCACAGCACAATTAATTCACTAAAAACGTATTTGCATAAAGGTTCACATAACTAAATAATTTGTCAGTGTAGCCAGATGGACAGTGAACAAAATAAGCAGGCTTTGTATAATTAAGATACAGTATGTCGCTATCTCGCCTTGAAACACTAGTTTTCGGAGGGCATTTGATACAAAACAGTCATTTTTTGACTTAATCATAATCCAGTATTATGATGTTGCGCACCAATTAATTAGCTCCATACATTGCTATTCTCCCAGAAGCTTTGAATATGTTCACAACGACAAGCATTTTTTAATGGTCTATGGTCTCTGAATGGCATCGGGGCTGGAAGACTGAACTGAACATTAAAAAAAAATCCAGAAGCCCTTGTGCGATAATTACCTCAGCAGAAGCTCTTCCTTACATAGTTCTTCTTGGACTAAAGCTCTAGCTTGATTCAACGATTCAGCGGCTCCAAAGATGACCTTCAACTCCTCCCATACAAACCTCAGCCTCTCTGTCCTCAAATTGAAATAAGGAGATAACTCTTGGGTTATTTTAAACGTTGCGGTCGAGTTAACCAAAAAGGATAGAAAGAAAGGAGAAGAAATGTTCCAACCAGTGTACACCTGAGTCTACCACCCACACACGTAAGCCTGAAAATACCTGCAAGACATCGGCGAGGTCAGCAAGGGGCACGGACTACTCTCAGCGCTAGCTGGCAGCTGTCAGTCTTGATGGAGACAGGTTTTTTTTTTTTTTTTCATGAGAGCCCCAGCTGGTCAGCTCAACCTTATTTATTATGGGATGGAATTGGACTGCAACCCACTCACCTGTTAGCTGTGTAGCCCTCTCTTGTGTCGTGTGTGTGTCTCTGTACCTTTCTCTCCCTCGCTCACTCTCTGTTATCCCTTAATGTGATTGGATGGATTCAATAATGCAATATGATGTATTATTTATTATGTGGGGAGTTAAGCTGGACCGGTGGAGTAGTGGAAAGCCGTCCACTGGGGCCTGCCATTAGGCACTTCGCTTTGTTGTTGCTCTTCAAAGAGCACCAAACAATTTCTCCCGAAAATAACAATGAAAAATAGAGGAAATAATAAACCAGATATACAAAGTAACCAAATCACTCCATCAGGGGAGTGAGCAGTGAGGTGGTAACCTAGTGATTGTCATTGCTTGACTCCTTACCGTACCGACTGCAATGAATAGTCGTCTCGTTCTTCTAACAAATGTACTTATTGTAAGTCACTTTGCATAACAGCGTGACCTAAATGTCCTTAATGTAAATGTACATGTTGAACATGCCTTTTGTTGGTTGAGCTGTATTTGCGGGAATGCCGACAAGCTCTCATGACCGATGTTTTGATACAGGCCTAGTTGTTCCTCCATCTTGTCTCACCCATCAAATAACAGGACCTGAGGTGGAGAATAAAGGGGGACGGCCGGCCATGATAAAATGTAGGAATGGAGTACATTGGGGAAGAAATGCACGTTTTATCATCGGGAAAAAAGGCAGTGGCAGAAGGTAGCTTTCACTTGCAATGCAACAAACAATTTAAAAGCAGACACAAAGACAGTAAAATATTCCTATAGGAATAGGACAGTAATAGGACAGTAAAACTCTTCCTAATTTTTTACTGTCTTTGAAGTACCAAGTACTTCAGGGATCTTTTAATTTTGTTTTGTTTTTTTGTTCGTTTGCAATAACAAAACATTTCAAAAAGTAAACTAAAGATAACATAACGAGGAAGGACAAGGGGTACATTTAAATGTACAAGGCTATCAATGGGAACCCGTTCATTATTTCATGTTTGTACTCATTTTATTCTCAATACGTCATTTGCATTTTGACACCCCGGAGCTGATTTATAAGGTAGTGCTGGCAATCTGTTGCAGGTTGGCGGGAACAGATAAAGAGAATGCCTTACTGTGTGCTGCTAAACGGATTCTCCCCCAAACTGGGGATCGTAGCGCTGCAATTATAACCAGCCGGGGAAGTTATATAGAGCTAATGCTATTGAATCTCGGGCCCAATTTCTCCTTTAATTTATTTTATTTTTCATTATTGGCCCATTCTCGTTATCGCATCCTTTCTTTTTCGTATCTGCTTGGATGCAGCTTTGCCCGAGGGGTTTATGAGGAGGGACGCATTATTGTAGAGGTGAGCATCTGTTGTTCTTAACTGGTTATGTACTTCCTGTTTTCTATCGCTGTTTAGTCATATAGCAGATACTTTCATCCAGAGTGATTGGTTCACTCTTGTTGATCAATGTCAGTAAGGAGCAGGGTTCCGGCCTCTGGTTAAGGAGTAAAAGGTGGACAGGTTTGGATCCAGATCCTCTCAGTGATCAGTCTAACTGCGGGATTTCACAACTGCACAACACATCTGGAATTATTCTTCCTTCCCGGAACAGGCTTATCATCACTAAGCAAATATTTAGTCTAAGTAAAGGAATCTCTCTTCCAGAGACAGTGGTTTCCTTCTTTGAACTAACAGTTGTAATCTTATCCATAACAAGTGAGAGTTTAGTCAATTCCCTTCCAAAAGAGCTGACCCACAAAGTGTGAACACATAGTTTCGGTGCCAAATGAATCATTTCCTCCATCGAGAAAGGGCTGTTGTCTGTTTCTGCAAAGTTTGCGCCGTGTTAAAACTGAAGACTTGGAGAGAGATCTATTTGAGCATAAGCTACCGTAATGGATTGGAAGCTGAGAAAGGTGAGTTCTAGACATACCGATGAGTATGCAAATAGGCACAAAGCAAGGCCAACTTTTTCAGGCCGTCTATTTACTTCAAACGTATTTTCAAGTGGATAAACAATCCCGGCGAAGTAAAACTGTCTGACACCATTAGCAAATCTCTGTTCTCGTTTTCATTGAAAACAGGCTTTTAAGGCCGTCAAATAAATTCTTAAGATGGTCATTTTTTCCCGTGCGCTGCAGAGCTTGGCTGTCCTTGGGTATCCAATCTCATGCTGAAAATGTGCCAAAGTGATATTGCTTCAGGCTTAGACAAATAGGCTTCCTTTTGTTTGCCAAAAAGGTTGGTTCTCAGGGAGGGGAGAAAAAAAGAAAGAATGATTCCTTTAAACAATGTGCTTGATTTTCTCGGGTTGCCGGGTTGCCAGAATTGTCTGACATCTTATTAGGAGTTAAAGACATCTTAAGAAGAATGCTCGCGTCTTGGCTAATTAAATTGGTCCCATGAACAGTGTGTGACTGCTGTACATTGTGCCTCGGCATGTCTGGGAAGCAGCTTGAAATATCCAGCTCTTTAATGTCATTATAATGAAGGCCGATAACAGAGCAGCCAACACACAAAGAGTCCACACTGAGGCAGGTTGTGTGGGTGACTTGTGTTATATGACCGTATACATTAATGCCCATACACACTTATGTACCTATGTGTGCAAATGCACATGCATGCAAACACAACAAACGCACCCTGCACATACAAACAGGTGTATATGTGCGCACACACACAAACATTTGCTTTAATGTAGGCAGTCATACTGTACACTTTCATGCACGCCCAAAATGTGTATTCACATAATCTGTCACACACCAAAGGGCACGCACACACACACACACTACAAATTCAAGGCATGAAAAATTATAATTTATTTTAAATGTCAGTAAGGGAGAGAAATAGTAAACAACCCTGGCAGGAAACTGCATTAGCATACTGCGCTTTGACCAGCGCCACATAAAATCTGTGGAGCTCTTAACTGGGCTAAAGCAGCCTGCTCTCAGTAAATCAGGACGGGAAGAATACGACACGAATCTTCTGGAGATAAACTACGGGGCGAATCCGTTCACCTTCATGTTCCTGCAAGTCGACAAATGCGCTGGCCTAATTATCGGTCCGGTGCGCAGTACATTAAGCTCCGTGCGCACCTTGAGCTATGTGCTGTCTCGCTACGCCCGCTAAATACTGCCGCCGCTTTCCTGTGAACGTTTTATCAATGGGAGTTTTGTGTCCTTTCTCTCGCTCCCTCTCTCTCCCTCACTTAGTTTGCATAATTGATGACCTGCCTGGATTACTCGTGTTTACATGTAAATTTGTGATGTATTTTTTATGATGCATACACGCAGGTGCATTTTGTCGATTCGTTCTACGCTTTCAAACTTTATTTTGGAAAAGCATACATTTGCGCTATTATGCTGCTTTCCTTTCCCCATCCCCACCACCATCATTTCAAATGATACATTATATTCATGTATTGTTCTGTTCTCATTATTGGTATGATTATCCTCATTATCCTGCCGCTATCCAGCATCTCACTGTCTTAACTCGTCTGATTATCGTCATCCACAGTGTGCTGGCACGTCTCTGGGAAGGAAGGGGGAGAGAGGTGGGCTGCAGGAGGGAGAGCTCAGAGAAGAGGCTAAGAAAAGGTCACGCCGCCGACGGAGAATTAGACAATGACAGAAATGTCAGGAGGCATTTTTATTAAAATGCCAATATTTTGCAGTATCGCTCTAAACAGGTCATCACGATAAGACCTTTATTCTGTTTTGCTTCTCCGTCAAAATCTGGCATTTTCTGCTATAGATGTTTTTTATGGGGGGGGGGGGGTTGAGGTATGAGCCAGTTCTGTTTTAATGGCATAGACCCCTATAGCAGAGATCATCTCTGACGAGACTGATATTTAAAGTCTCAAATAGTCATACTGCTGTTTCCAGCTGAAGAAGAATCCAAAAAACATTAATCATCAAGTCAAGTATATTTATGCAACCATTTATCACTGCAAAAAACGTGACTCAACAGAAAGACACGGTCAGCAGAGTTTGAGTGACCCTGACCCAAGCATTTTTTACTTTTAACGTTTAACCAAATAAAGGAAATACTTCTGTATGTGTGTTTGGGGTTTCCATGGCTTATAAATGTGATCTTGAGGTAGAAGACAGAATATGTGTGGATAAGTCACCCTTAAACTGCAGGCCAATGGCGTGTCTCTGACCACTTAGTAAACAGGTGAATGCATGTCGACTCCAAAAACATGATTTTATTCTGATGCATACTAAGTGAGGTAGGCTGACTGTATCCACAAACAGAAAACCATCTGCGGTTAAGGACAAGTGAAATATCAGGTAATACATCAAAATGTCAGAGCTAGGGTTGTTTTAATGAAAAGCCACAGATTTAGTGCCTGGGAAAATGAAATACACCGTATTTGTAATTGCTTAACAAGCGCCTCAAGTCAGAGTGGAATAAAAAAACACATTTGGCATTCAACTTTGAGCTTTATTTTTTGTAAATTCAACCTGTCCAATTGCTAGATCCTCATAAAATATACGACAATCATGCATACACATACACACGCACTAATAATAATGCGTTTACATACACATATACATATATACACACACACACACACACACATGTATAAACACCTCACATGCACACGCATTTATTTGAGAAGCTGGAGCAGCGCCAAACACAGTCTTAAAACCCCATATAGGCAAACGCCACACAGAATGATTTAGCGGCTCGGTTTATTTGCAATTTCACGTTGCAGAATGAGCTACTGTTTACCGAATGAGTTACTCAGACATTTTATTTCCTCGACAGGTACCACTGCATGGAAATTGATGGAATAGTTGTCAAATCTGTGGCTGACATCTGCCTGTATGCATCAGCCAGCAAGCGCCCAGCATCGGGGCCTTCATTAAGGCTGTGATACCACACCCCATCAGGGCCTGATACCCGCCCAGCTACCAGAGCAAAATTACTTTTCTAATAAATGTCAGAGTGAGTTTTACCCTAAGTTTCCAAAAAGTGAAGTGTTCCAATTTAATTTTTTTTGGAATGGGCAGGACCTGAAAAACCTTGACAGTGTGTCAAGAGAAAAAATTAAGGGAGATTTTTAGCATTTTCAACACGTCGTTGGCGAGTCCGTTTTCTTTGGAGAGACTTAATAAATTCCCCTCTTTATAATCAGGAATCAGCAGGCTGCTTTGTGCTCCAATGTTATTAAAAGTATGGTTGTTCACGGGCAACGGCGTCACCCGTTTCCTCAGGATTTTATCCATGTATTTACTTATTTTCAGCCTATTCCTCCCACAATTGTCTGATTCATTCTCTCTCCAAAAATACAATTATCGTAGTCATCGTTATAGAACGGAATGTCTGCCATGCGGGGTAACAGGTTTCCTTCCACCAATTGTATCAGATAAATGGGCTAACAACATGCATCGGCTCGCATGACAACTACAGTCGCAGTCAGTTCCTTGTGCTTTCTAATGCAAGGCAGTCTAATCACGCCACTCACACTGACTTCAAGTGAGTCTCTTCCACGATGTGAATGACTCCTGCTCTTGCATCCATGCATAGGCCTGGTCACATGCCTCAAGTCACAAATCTAAAGGCTCATGAACGCAAACAGGATTTTGTTGCAAAGCCACTGACGAACTGCTGAAGTGGACATAAATTCAGTAAAATTATAGATATGAACTATATACAAAATGCAATGTATACATACAAATGGTTTGCTATACAAACCCTAGGTTTATATGTCCTACATACGTCACACCGTGGCTTTCATATTATAGACAGGCAGACTGATGGATTGATTCTTCTTCTCTTATCTTTATATTTCCACACACACACACACACACACACACACACACACACACACACACAGGAGAATGGGGGTCAATATCAGCGGTCAGTGCCGTGTACGTGATGCATTCTTCTCATCTCCGCTCCTCCAGGATTCCTCCAATTCATTGTCAATCCAAGGACTGGACGTATAGCCTGTCCAAGAACCCATCTGCTACCACCCATGGACGTGTCAAAAGGCTCCGATCCTATCGAACGGATGCTTTCTAGACTATCCGACCGAATAACAGAAGGTGCCGGTTTTATATACTCCACCGAAGGTCAACGGGTGTGAAGTTGTAGTGATGCAATTACGGTTTGGCTCGTTAGTCCAGGGCCAGAATTAACCGTCCGTGCAGGATTCGGTCACTGGAATATAATGGCTTTTTATACCGTAATACCCTATATGCCTCAAAACTACAATTTACATTTTATTTGATAACGTGTGGGGAAGAAAGATGGAAAGATCACACGCAGTTCGCCACTTTTTTTAAGACTCGTTTTTCTGTTTAAGCAAAACAAAATCTGTCTTTGGAAAAGTGTCAATGTTGATTTTGGAGATCGCAATGTTTAACACACATCTCAGCTTTTGCAACAAACATGACAAATCTCTTACTGCGAATTACACGCAAGTGATGCATCAAATTGAATAAGTACTTTCCCACTCTCCCTGTAATCAGGAGCCTGGTCAGTGTGCATGTGACGCCTTCCTATAGTGGAAAACAATTCAAGACCGGTACACAAGACGACGAATGACCGGAGGTACCTCTCCCGCTGCGCCGCTACACTGGCGACCAAAACCGACCCCATGATCTCCGATCTTCTCATAATCACCCGTGTTCCATTCAAACAAACAGAGGAAAGCAGCGAGGTAAATGCATTCATCGCTGTTCCCTTTGTTGCCTCCCACCAGTGGCATGCCATATTTATAATGAAGGCCAATTAAAGTGTAAAGGCTGGCCACCTGCTGGCGACTGGTTTAGGGATATGCTCCATCGTGCCTCCGGGCCCTGGGTCAATTAGGAGGGATGGATGGAGAAGAGAGAGAGAGCAAAAGACACACAGATAGAGCCCTGGGAAGACGGACACCACTGTGAGGAAGGTGCGACTTGGAAGACATCGAAGGAGGAAAGATTGGGTAAAACAGCTTCGGGGATTATGACACGCGCACACAGATACTGTTAAATGGTGATGATGGAGGTGGCGATGTGGGTGATGATGAAAGGGACGCTGGTGGTGTTAATGGCGGGGATGGTGGTGCCGATGCAGGAGATGGCGGGGATGGATGTTAGGGACGGAGTTGGAGCTGATAGCGGTGGTGGTGATGACGATAATCATGGTTGTGAAGTTGCTTGTGATTTTGATGCAAGGGTGGTGGTAATACAGAGCAGGTGGTCGTGGTGGTTTTGATGGTGCCGGTGGTGATGGAGATAGCAATGCTAGTGGGGTGTTAACTGGTTTTATCTAGTTCTGTTACAAACTTTTGTGAGAGTAATTTAATGAAAACCCTCAACCACCATCTTCTGTCATTCTGCCAGATCCTCGGAGGGCAAACAGTGAGTCATCATCAGCACCAGCTGTGATGTCGAGACCGGACTCTTTCAAATGTAACCAATCAACTTCAGTCCGCCAAAATAGGCTCACCAATCACCAGCCAGTGGCTATGTTTCATAAACATGTTTATTTCTAGATGAAGATGAAAAACATGTTTCGGACTACATATGTCAGAGACAAAAACAGTTGGGGAACACTTAAATTATATATTAAAAATAGTTGTTGCAGAAGTAAGCATTATCCAATGTAATTAACGGTTACATATTCTACTAAACCATACCCAATGGTGTTCACGTATAAAGGTTTTCATGATTACCAAGGTATTAATGTATATATTATTTCATATTGTTAGGGTTAAATCTAATCTACTTCTAACCATTTCCCACTATTCTTAACCACTATTCCATAAAACAACCAAAAAATCTGCTGTGAAAATAGTAATTTAGGGTAAAAAAAGAAAAGAAAATGGTGTGAAAACCAACATCTGGAGTAAAAAAAAACATGCAGGGTGAAAAAAAAAGACAAGACTTTTCACCAACATACAAGAGATCAACGTAGCGACACAGAACGACTTCTGTGAGCGTCTACTGTGAGCTTTGCCTAAAATATAGAATAATCAAATCAGCGTTAGGTTCCAGTCTAGGAAGTTTTCAATAAGTGAAAGACAGACTAAGAGGTTGCTCCGTGCCAGAGGGTTATCTGGACAGAAATATACTAAGTATGGCCTCTTTTGGGACTCCTTTCCTTCGGAGGAACCAACTCATCATTAGCTACATGTCATGTGGAAAAATACAGAATTATTTTTGCATTTATGTTTTCAGATTTTTTTTTTTTTTTATGAGCTGCAAATTGTTTTTCCACCCTGCTGATATTTTCCTATCCCTAGTGTTTGGTTTATTTATCTAATCAGTTGTTTCTTCTATGCAGGTGTTGGCTAATGTCTGGAATGTCTGTTTAAGCTTATCTTTTAAGAATTCCTCAAATTATCACCACAATGCATTCAAATAAAATGTCATCATTATTAAGATTAAGACAATTATTTGAACGATCATTAAATAAAATCATATTTTTTATATATATATATATATATATATATATATATATATATAATATAAACACACACACACATTATTTCAACAGCCACTCAATTCTTTATATACACAATAATAAGACAAGATGAGGGCTACAACTCTCATCGTCCACTACTATACTTTCATTTTAGAAAAACGAATTAATTCTGGTTTATTAGGGGGTTTAGATGCATTACCCATCAGTAATCTCTCAGAGTAGACCTAGATTATTGCTTGGATCCCCAATAATCTTTTCCAGTTGGTGGAAGTTCTTTGGGAAAGGTACAGTTGGCAAACTTGATCAGGATTTGAATGGAGATCGTCTTTACTCCATACAACGTATAGGTGCAAAGGCCAAATGTCTGTTAGTTGGTAGGTTTTATAATATCGTAATATTCTTCCACAATTGATTGTCCTTTTGTCGGTTTGTACAAGGGCATATTCTTGGAATCAGTTTTAGCATTATTCCAGCACTCGACAGCGCCGAGTAGTTTCAGCACATAAAATGTGACTTAATGTGAAACTCATGTAATTTCATGAAGGAATTTCTCCCTGTATAAAATGTATTACGGTACTTTTAAAAGGTCTACTACAATAGCACAACAGAAGAATATCCTTTAAAGGAGGACATACAGTAAACGGGCACCAGAGAATCAGATCCCAGGTATATTATTTATGATTGCATTATCTATTTGTTCATGTCAAATCCATCAGTGGCTGATGGATTTGACCGCCTGTGTATGATAAGACCGCAGGGAGAGATCCATACGAAGAAATGGACACTAGTTAACTTTACGCAACTTAATTTGATTGCACTAATTTGCGCACAAAGCATCTAAAATCAAACCCTGACAAACAGTTAAGCATGGCCAAGCCAGACCTAAAAGATGATGTGATATTATATTCAGCATGCCTGATTCCTAAAGTCTGAAAGGAAAATTGAAATTCATAAGAAGAAGCATGCGTGTTATGTGTTTCTTTAATAAATCAGCTATCAAGAAACTGAACAGATTGCATTCATTCTTGATTGGACTCAATCTTCATCAGCTTTTCATTTAAAAAAAAAATGGATGTTCAATTATTCAATTTAAATTGCTGTCTAATTACGTTCCTCAACAGCTCTGTGAGAACAGGTTTGAGGATAACTGCTATGATATATATTGTGGAATCCCCATTTCATATTTCAACAACATTCATCCTACGCCTGATGAACACATGCAGAAAACATAAATGCCAACATTGAAAGGACTAAATTATCTCATCCAATCCCATTTGTTTGGAATCACTGTCATAGGTTTGTAATTGATTTTAGAAGACACTTTTATCCACTTGAGACTTGCACTGCATTCCGACACAGGTACTTAAAGACTAGCTAGGTTTTATGAATCTTGCTCTGAGACGCCTACAGGTGGATTGTAAGGAAGGCAGGATTTGTAGCCCTGGGGATGACAGCGTCCCGAATGACAGGTACACTCAAATACACACTTCAAATAAATGCAGCAGTCACTGGATGCAGTTCAAGAGCTCCTACAAGCAGTTTGATTCATTTGGAAGGGACAGTAGACGGACAGACTAAGCAGCTCTGGTGATAGCAGAGGAGGGGAGTGAGGGAAAACATTCACTACCAGCCAGCACCACACTAATCTGACCTTCTCTGTGGCCGCACACCAAACCACCGCAGACCCACTGCAGAGACAAAGTGGAGCAGACGAGTTATCGTTTAGCCTACTCCGACGGCTGGTTGGGTTGGAGCCTAGACTGGGTAGCCCCGCCCATTCTGCTGGCGATTTGAGTTCGCCCTGCAGAAAAGCAATACATTTCTTTCTAGTGTTGATACGTCTTTGCGGGAGCCAATCACCAAGCTGGCTTTTCCAACTGGCGCGCCATTGGCTGGTTTAACACAATGACGACAGGGAAGCGACGGCAAGCAGCCAATTGCGTAGAGAGTAATTTGAATAGGCCCATTGATCACGCCTCTTGTGCTGATAAAAAATGACAGCAGCTTCCCCAGACCAACGTGCAATCTTGAGCTTGGTCTGACAATAGCCAGGCTAGTTGAAGCCCATACAGTGGACCGAATTGGAGCCGAGCAAAAGAACACTCATTCCGAAAGCACATAAAATAAGCGGAAGATATCCATTACTTGTTCTTAGCGATGAAGGTAGACCCAATGGTATGTGGCTATGTGCAGAGTTTCTTGATTTGTCAGTGAAACTGCTAGAGACAGACTTACTGAAAATGAAGACACAACAAAGACACAATAATTTCACAACAAAACAAATAATAACCAGAATTCAACAACACATAACAATCACAAATAACTCTTACAAGACGGGAAAACATAAAGTCTCTCAAAGTAACAATGAATGCTGGGAAACGAGAATAAACTAATGCCATCGCTAGAATCCCAAGCTCCAGGTCAAACCCATTGTACCACTTAGCATTGGTTTATGCATAATTGGTTGATAGGGTCATGTCTAATTGACTTTTTGCATAACTTTAGGGACAGAGGAACATGTACAACGATAAGCATTCCAGGAATATGACACTGAACTCATTCAATAAAAACATACCTCTTCATATCGACAGCTTTCCCCTCGTGTCCCAGCAGTCACTGCATGCAGTTCAAGTGCTTTTGCCAGCAGTTTTTGTTAACTTGTTGAGTCAGGTTAAAATACTGCTCAGCTGGACCTGCTGAATAAAAGGGTCAGAAGGGACAGAGGCAGCCATGGTCAAAACAGGGGGGGGGGGACTGAGGGCAAGAATGCACTGCAAGTCAACAGCTCCCAAATCTCACCTTATGAGCCCGCACACCGACAGAGCCCTTACTAAAGGTCACTGCAAAGAGAAGATGCAGATGTCATCTTTAGCGCAGAAAAATAAGTCAAAAGAAATCCCTTAGTGTTCTAATGATAATACAATGTGTTTGCAAAGCATACTCTTTAGTTACAATGGTCTTTGGAAAATATGCATGCATAAATAGAACAGTTGTCCGCGGACCCATCGTACAAGATTAAACTGGTCTATGAAGCCTTGAGAAGTTTGTTGCTGCTCCTCACTGCCTCGTCGTACAACACTGGACACAGCTTTGTGCTCAGGCAGAGCACTGATGCATGTGCACTGATATTTTGTGAAACAAACATTTATATTCACGTTGTGCATCGCTCTGTGGGTCTTATCCACGGTAATCACAGTGAAGAGCAGAGTTTGGTCATGTTTAGGGCGCTTCGCCCAAAATCACGGCCGGAAGTAAATCAGGGATCAAACCGACAAACTCGACACCAGATGTGGATTTAGACATTTAGTTTTGCCACCCATCAACAAAAATCTCAGTGCATTTCAGAATGTGTGTCCACGTCGCAACGTGTGTTAATATGGACAACACGGGGTACATATGCGGCTGAACTACATCAATACGGGTACATGACTTTTCTTTAGTCTGGGATTTTCCCTCGCAGCAGCCAAGTAATGTGGCCCAACAGTTTTACAAGCAGTAATATTCATTTGTTTATTCTAGTCAAAATATTGCTTCACTGGACCTGCTGAATAATGGTGAGAAGAAAGAACTAGGCAGCTGTGGTGATGATTTCAATTTCGACTTTATTGTCCCACTAGGGGCGATTTAGCTTGCATCTATGTTCACATAAAAGGCACAGAATAGAACAAATACAAGGCACAACAGCAACTGCTAAAAGCAAGGGTAGGCAACTTATTCTAGAAGCATTTTTTGTCATATTAGTTGAAAGTCTCTTCACAACCTGTCAGCAATCAATAAAGCCAATGCTCCGACAAAATACATTTCGTAACACTGGCTGTCGCAGGCCTGTAATAATCCCTCCAAATGATTTCAGTTAGCAGTCATGAAACTATTGGATGGTCTACCTACCTACCTAGTTAGCTAGCTAGCCATGCTAGCTCTGCTGTGCATTCATCGCAGATGACAGGGGTCCTCCACAAGGCTAGGCAGACCCATCGCTAAAGCTAGTAAGCGAGCTAGGAAGGCCTGAACATTGCGGAGGGTCTATTTTGGGTTTGCTAGATCCAAAAATCGAGCTTACTCAGGCTTGTAGCTCCACATGGCCGAGCCTAGCTTTAAGAGGTACATGGGATCAAAACAATGGGAAAGAAATACAAGGCACCAAATAGCTAATTGCTAATAAGCAGGTCAATAGCTTTAGGTACAAAGGTGACCGTACACCGCTTGGTCCTGCCAAAGGCTGCCCTGATACCTGCCCGAGGCCAAGAGCTCAAACTCACTCCAGAGAGGGAGGTTGGCCCAGTCCAGGATTGCATGTGAAGAACTAGGAACCTGCCTGTCATAATCAATTTTTAAATGCCCTGAGTCACCCCAGAAATCTTACTTGGCACATTAATAAGTACATTACATCAGATTTAGTTTCAGCCTACATATTTATCTCAGTGATACAATAGTTAAACATATTATCCTATAAAAACCATCCTGCGGTTGGACCTTTAATAGGTTGAATTTGTGTGGGTATTTTAACAGTGTTATCAAGGACAAAGTAGATAGGATATTCACCATTTCATATCATCACCTTCGGGTTGGGGATGACTCCTTAAAATCAATTATTGTATCCATTTAAATGAAGAAGAGCTCATCCCACCATGATAGCAGGGGAGTGAGGATAATAATTATCAACCAACACCACCCTAATCTTATTGCCCACACACCAAAGTAACTTCTTCTTCTTCTTCTTTTTGGTTTTATTGGCAGTTGGCAAACAAACATGTGCACGCCAAAGTAACTGCAAACTACTGACAAGAAAAAATACAGAGGTCAAGAGTTTGTGGTGGAAGGCTGGGTGAGGCTGCACACCTGTTGAGTAATCATTGAGTAATCAATGTGCACAGGTTGAGCCAGCCATCACCAGACACACCCACTTTAACAGGTCCATGTTTTCTTGACACATAACACTATTGCTGTGTTTGAAATCGTTCCCTATTCACTCACTCACTATTCCCTATATAGTGTTTATTATAAAGTGCACTTTATAGGGAACGAACAAACGAGAATTCGGACACTACGCTGAACATTTCTAAACGTCATTTGCGTCAGTAAATGCGGCGGGTATTTGTGTGACGCAGACAAATGCGCCGACATCATGCAAACAAACCGGGCACTCACGAGGAAAGTTGGAGGTTGTATTGATGTTGAATGTTACATTTCCATGATCGATTTATTTTTAAATTAATTTTGAATGTTACATTTTAAATGGCGAGCACCCAATATAGTGCACTATATTCGTGATAGGGAACGATTTCGAACACAGTTTATGAAAAAAGAATGCAATACAGGAATATTACAGAGATAACTTCACAAATCATTCCGCTTCCTTTGAGTAATGAAGATTTTACCTCATGTCACCAACAGGAGACAATAATCCTCAAAACGGCCGCTTCACTTATCCCTGCCATGACACGGTAGAATGGGTTTCCGACCGACAGGGTAGTCGTTGTAGTGGCTATGGTGTGGTTGACTCCCAGCCGGTTCTGGGTTCGATCCCAAATATCTGCAGCTTATCAGTCCCTTCCCCAAAATGTCTAACTGCTATTACATGAATGTATCTGAAATTGCCATGAGTAGCATAAAAAGAAAGCGTTTTAAAAATATATAAATATTCTTGCTGTACACATTTTGACTTTGTGTCCTACTCCTAAACCCGATTTATCTTATTCAATTGAAGCAGTTTTACATTGGCCCCACAAGAGTCAAGAATGACAAGGGGGGCTGGGGGAGAGGAGCAGATTGACAGTCGATTTCTCCTCCCAGCGCTGGACTTGGTACTTGGCACCAATGGAAACTGGCAGAGCTACTTGTGCCACGAAGAGGCGCGAGGGTGCTGAACGTTAGAATCAGGACAGGACAGACACTGCGACTGTCAGATAAGCAGAGGCGCCGCAATTGTAACATGCAACGGAAGTCCTCTGAGAATCGCCTGCGTTTGGAGAAGGTGAAAATAACATTGAAAGGAAGGGGGGGAAAAAAAGAAGAGAGGAAATGAATAAAATGTTTAACGTCTCGACGCCGAGCCTAGAGGGAATATACCGGGCAGAGTGGGGACGGGATGACAAAATACATCTCCGATACTGACATTTGACGTGTAAACGTGTTCGGCGTGTGTCAATGTTTATACACAAACTGCTATGTCACACTCGGGAAAATGTCAAGGCATGTCGGGGCATTTGAAAAGTGGAAGAGTTCATCGTTTCTTAAGGACTACCCGACTTAATTGCATTTTGCAATTTTTTGAACTCTGTTGGGGCCCCGTGAAATGAAATGTCGGTACCAAAAAAACTCCACCAGGTGTCGAGAGACTGTGTGTGTGTGTGTGAGTGTGTGTGTGTGTGTGTGTGTGTGTGTGTGTGTGTGTGTGTGTGTGTGTGTGTGCGCGCGCGCGCGTGTGAGGTTCGCTGGAGTTCGTCGGAGGTGCTGTGCTGTGTCTGATTCTCCCGCCGACCTGGCTGTCTCTTAATCGCCGAGCGGCTGCATCATTCTTGCGAGCGCCGTCAGCCAGCGCTGGCATCGGCACCTCTATCAAAGGCTAGCCTCCTCCTCCTCCTCCTCCTCCTCCTCCTCCTCCTCCTCCTCCTCCTCCTCCTCCTCCTCCTTCCGCCCCGGCCAGGCCTCTCAATCACGCCGCCGCTCGGCTGCTTAGCGTCTGCATCCGTAATGTCCCGGTGGCCGCCTTATCTGCCCTCGACACTTGGAGACGCTGCCAGGCCCCAGCCCGTGGCCCAGCTCTGATCTGAAGACAAGCCGGTCGTGTGCCAAAGAAATGACCCCCCCCTCCACCACACACACACACACACTGCACACAGACACACACACAATGCACAGACACACACACACACAACACAGAGACACAAACTGCAATAACAAACGCCACTCATCTCTCCCAAACACAAGCGTCCTACATGCCAAACGCGTCACCCCCCCCACCGTCCTTATGCTCTGGCTGTTGGAGCAAATGCTCAACACTCATTTGCAGATTATGGGTGTAGCCGTGGAGACGCTCGCTCGCTCGTTCTCGCTCTCTCTCTCTCTCTTTATAGTGACGCTGTGGAGGATGGAGTGAGCGTGTCAACCGAGTGAGCACAGGGATGGTGAGTCAAATCAATCCAAGACATCGCAAACATCTCAGGCTCCACCTGATCGCATCTGCTGCTGCTCCTCCTCCGAGGTGACTTGTTAACAGCTGGTGGTCTGTGGCGGTGCAGGTCTATGTGGGTGGTGGTCAAGGAGGTGAGGTGGGTGGTCAAGGAGGGGATTGTGGGGATGGATGTTGAGGAGGAAGAGGTGGTGGTGAGAGTAGTGGTGGTTGTCTGGGTGTGATGGTGGTGGAGGTGGTGAAGGTGGTTGAAGGGCAGATACTGATGTAGGTGGTGGTGGTGGTGGTTCAGTAGTCGCGGAGGTGGTTTTGGTGTTGAAGGGGGAGGAAATAGAAGGTGTGTGTGTTGCCCGCAGCATCGTCCCATGGAGAACCTGAGACGACGTAGCACAACCACGGCCCATATCCAACACCTCCACCAGACAGATAAGCATTCATGATACAATGAGGCCGCCTCCAACCAAACTACAGGACCTCCGAAGGCTCATATCTAGGACCTCCTAGTGAATTCACAGCCACACACAAGCTGTAATCAAGTTTTCTTTCCGAGTCACATTTAAGATACATTTTTAAAAACTTGTGCGTGGCGTTCCACCGCTAAAAACCATCATGTTGACGAAATCCTTTTTTTTTACAAGCACTAAATGAGCTCACATCCCAAAACCCAACAGCCATTAATCAACATCTCAATCAATAACCACAAGGGACTGATGCGAAATGGATCACTTCTGGAACACGTTGCGGAGCGAGTCAACATACATTAGCCACGGCGGCTAACCAGCACTCCGACAAACCTATCTAGAGCGGCAGAAGGCAGTGTACACATCATTAATTTCACTTATTTCTCCTGTATACGTGCTATCCAGCTCGCCGGGCCTACCGCCTTAATTAAACGATGCATGGACCATGTGACTACGACATCAAAAGAGATCTAATGTCTGATGCGTACAAAAGGAAAAGGTCATCGTTCAAGGTCAAGCCCGGCAATCCCTTAGCGATCCAAGAGCGCCGAGCGGCCCTGTTTTATTCAGACGGGGGTTGATCCGAGGCAGCGCCCTGCGCTCTGTTTAACTTGGTTGACAGCCTATGCGGCGGTGGGGAAGATGGATGGATTTACACCTCGTAGATTGATTAATCGGGTCTGCCAAGGTAACGGAGGTCGGTATTCAAAAGCTGAAGGTATTCCGCAGCACGAGTAGTACATCAATAAATGATCACCCAGAGAAAAAGAGGGGGAATAAGGTGCGCTCTAGACTAGGAATTTGTTATTTTATATATATTAAGTATCGCCACTTGCGTGCAATGGGAACTCTGTTGCCATTAGGACAGAGTGTTCCCCTGCAGAAATACTCTTATTTGACCTCTGTACGGCAAAGGCACTCGAGAGTGGAAATGCTGTTGCTGTATCTTTTCTTTGCTGTGGAGTTATTGCTAAAAATGGTACACAGGTCAGACACAGTGGAAACCTAGGAGGGAGCTATTTTTCAATAAGATAATGACAAGGATCTCCAGTGCCCAAGCCTTTTTTTCGTTGTGGACAATTGGGACTGCACACACAATGACTCAACCGCTAACTACAGCGAACCTTTCCTCCAAACCCTGTAGATTGGTGAAAAGAAAACATTGTGCAGAAGCATCCCTCTGACCAAAACAGAAATGTGTCTCTTGGACTATTAGGAAGCCGTAAATTGTCAAAAATTGTCCCCTTGTTTATTTTCAAGCAATACACATAGCATTCATTGACAAAGATTGGGTTTCAATCCGTCATGGGAAATATTGAATACGTAAGGTTCGATGTTCAAATGAGCCTCAGACTGCCAAGCTGACGCCAATGTTGCACATTTCAAATATACCTGTAAGAGGTGTGTGTTTGTGCTTCTTTTTTTTCATTTACTGTCACTGTGTGGTTGGATTCCCAATTACTGTCACCGGGCCTGCACTCAAAACATTGCTCTCTGTTTATATCCTTCTAGTGACTGGTACATGTGGAGACAGAGAGAGAGAGCGAGAGCGAGAGCGAGAGCGAGAGCGAGAGAGAGAGAAAAAAATCTAAATTGCATCTCGCTAAGCTATGCTCTGGTTGCACTTGTCATTTGGGGGGGGTGATATTTGAAAAGCTCAGATATTTATTTATTTCATTTGATTTGGAGACCATATCTTCTGTGCGTGTCCTGGAAGAGTCTGGCCTGAATATGTCTGTGATGAGGAGGTCTCTCGTGGCTGCGGTTATATTTAAGCTTGTTTCTAAATTACGTCTCCCTGTCCAACCGCCTTATCTTATCCGGTGGCTTCATGTCCGTGTGGTCTGACCGCACACCAATGCACACAATATACGACGCTAATAATGTGTGCATACTTACTACGCTATTGTATGAAAAAAAACACCAATGACATATTCTTCTTCTATATCTGGCTTGTTAAGACCCACTGTTGAAACTGTGTTTATTTCATTAGTCTTCACCCCCTTCACCTTAACCCTTAAAAAAACGACGACAAAATCTGCATGATTACGAGAAAACCATTGAGACATGGCTGATTTTCCAAGAAGCTCTGACTTGCCGTTCCCTAATTCTGCCTCCTTCTCCAATGATTACATTGATCTTCTGCGATTATTGACTGCCGGTTGAAACAAATGCCACTCAGTCCCCTCATACCCTAGACTGCCAGGCTCTCTGGAAGCCACGGGCTGCCATCATTTATTCATGCGCCCGGGTGCCAATAAAGTCACCCGTGCATCTTGGAATGGAGCAGCAAGCAGCAGCGAGCTCCTGGGAGAGTCTCCATGTAACATGACGTAACAATGTTTACATCCGTGGACCCCGAACATTCCCCGTTAAAATGAGTCACGCCTCAGGGGGGACGTTGATGAGAAATTACATATTTTACTCGTTAATATGCAGATGTGTGGCGTTCGCAAAACAAATAATGAAATGGGCGAAAGCACAGATACAGTGTGTAATTGCTACCCCCTGACACTGGAGTCGACTTTGATATGCGTTGCGTTCGCTACCGACTTGACAATCACCAGCGAGGGATACCGCTGGCTAGGGGAGTGTTGCTGAAACTTGCCAGGAACACGAAAAAGCGGCGTTCTAGCATCGCTAACCTCTCAGAGAGCATCAGTCCTGCATAATTAATATCACTTCTCCCTGCGTTCGTCTCAAACCGACACATTCACTTAAAAACGAAACCTTAATGTAGTCTTTGGGGGCAGAGAGGTACACACTCGTCAGCTGGTGTATGTATGTGTGTGTGTGGTTGTGGGTGAGAGCTAATTAGTGTGTGTGTGTGTGTGTGTGAGTGTGTGAGTGAGTGTTTGAGTGCATTAGCGGTGCATGTGTTTCTGTTTGTTTGTGCGTATGTGTGTGTGTGTTTGTGCATATATGTGCGTGTGTGTTTGTGAGTCTATTAGTGTTAGAGAAATGCTGGTGAGTGTGAGTGCATTAATGTACTGTATGTGTGAGTGCAGGTGTGTCTATACGCTTGTTAATGCAGGTGTGTCTATATATGTATGTGTGTGTGTGTGACGCGTGTGTGTATGTGTGTTTGTGCATGAGTGTGAGAGAAAATAAATGCTATTGGTCGCAAGTGTGAGTGCATTAATGTGTGAGTGCAGGTGTGTCTATGTGTGTGTGTGTGCGTGCGCTTGTGTGTTTCTGTGTGATGGAAGACATCTGATCCAATGCACCTTGATCACCGTGCATCTGTGAACCATTAACCCTTCGACGCGCGACGCGCTGACGTCCATCGCGTCACCAGTCACATCGCTCCCGCTAACACACACACACACACACACACACACGCACACACACACACACACACACACACACACACTACAACAGAAACCCCACTAGTCCAGGCTCATTAAACCAGACTTGGACTGCGTCAGACTCATGAAGTCCTTCTGCTAATCGAACAACTCGCTTCATTTGTTCAGCAACCTCCCGTAAGAAGCCGTGACACGCATGATGTGTGTGTGTGTGTGTGTGGCGGGGGGGGGGGGGGGGGGGGGGGGGGGGGGGGGGGTGCGAAATATTAAAGTGAATGAAGAATTGCGTGCACAATTAAAATGGCCAACTTTTTGGATCCATATCTGTGCGAGATCCGCAGGCAGACACCAATAGAGACAAGCAGGCAGGCAGAGACGGACAGACGCTCAGGTGAATAGACTGACTTGCAGCCGGACGGATGGACAAATGAATACATAGATAGACGGACCCACGGAAAGACGTAAAGATGAATACATAGACATGTAGACTTACAGATGGACGGATAGATACAGACCGATACATAGGTAGATACATGCAGACAGACAGACGGACAGCTAGAGAGATAGATAGAAAGACAGACAGCTAGACAGAGGCACGACCGGCCACGCCGATACGGGAAAACCTAAAAGACAGAGACCACACACAACAGGACTCAGCACGCTCAGCAGCAGAGCGCCAGTAACAAAGGCCGGGATAAATAAAGGAAGCGTCGTTCCGTCCAGTCCATTTATACCCAGAAGAATCAACATAGACTCCGGCGCGGCGCTACTGTATTCCCTCCATGGAGACGTTAGGGGGGGGGAAACCTGCTTATACACCGCGGGGGGCAGGGAAAGGTGCGTTATTAGTTTTCTATGGAGGAAGCGTGGGTAATGAGGTTGGAGATTGCGCTATTCTCCTTCTTGCTCTGTTTAACTGAGCATCAATATGGAAATGGTGTTTTAAGCGTGGAAGAGAATTTCACATTCACCCCCCTCCCCCCCATTCCATGTCTTATGGATGCGTGAATGTGTGTGTAAGTGTGTGTGTGTACACATGTGAGTGCAGCATGCACATGTGAGAACCTACATCATCGTTGTGCGTGTGTGTTTGCATTTGTATGCGTGTGTGCATGCATGTGTGTGCCGTTGTAATGGTGTACTTGTTGTGTATGTGAACATATACACACATTACGTGTGTACACGTGTGTCACATGTGTGTGAGCACATACAGTATTCATGCCTTGCCATACGTGTTCATGTGTGTGTGTGTGTGTTTGTGTCCACATATGTTTGTGTTTCTGTGTGTGCATCTGTGTGTTAACGGTATTGACGTACGAATATGGCCTTATTAGTTGGTCTCAGATCACTCAATTCACACGGCCACTTGCTGGTCTTTTAATGTTTACACACGTTTCTTCCGTGACTAACACAAAGCACTAACCGTCTCCCCAGCCCGGCGAATGCCGGCCAAGCCCCATAAATTATATCATAAATTATAGCAATATCATATCTGAATTTGAACTGGTCCCTTGGACCGGAAATTTGTCAACGTCGGCAGAGAGAGAGAGAGAGAGAGAGAGAGAGAGAGAGAGAGAGAGAGAGAGAGAGAGAGAGAGAGATATAGAGAGAGAGAGAGACGGAGAGAGAGAGAGAGAGAGGGGGGGAGAGAGAGAGAGAGAGAGAGAGAGAGAGAGAGAGAGAGAGGGGGGGGAGAGAGAGAGAGAGAGAGAGAGCACTCATTTCGGCTGTCTTGGTCGTCACATGGCTGCTCAATGGGCCGCACTCCCCCCTCATTTCTTCTCTCATTTGTCTGAAGCCACTGGGGGGGGTTTGTTGATGTGGACTAACACGTTAATAAAAAAAGTTATCAACATGCCTCGTGTTTGATAACAGCCGAGCTGAAAAAGTGAGGCTGTCAGGTCAGTCTTTTGATTGTGGTGGTCGGTTGTTGTTAATAGATATTTAGATTTATTGAATGTAGATAATGAATATTACAACAATTCAGTCATCAAGCATTCATCAAAATCGACTTACAGTGAGTTGTTATGCTACATGCTGTTCAGTAGCCGTTCAGTAACGACGAAGGATCGGCGTTCAGTTATGACTGCCAAGGCTCCTGGCAGTCGTTGGAACAGCCTAGCCATTACAGTATATCTGCCCAGCATCGAGGCTACTAGCTTATCACTTTCAACTCGTATCAAAGGGGTTATGTTTGGAGGAATGATGCTGGTTCAAAAAATAAGTATGGCAGCTGAAGTGAAACCATAGTCTAAACGAAAAAATGTAACTGATAATTATAAGTCTCTGAGCTATGTTAGATCATTTCCTGTCACAGGCCCGTTTTTGTTACTACGTCAGCATGTTTGAGGGGGGGCAGAGCATGACGGTCCAACCACCAATCAAAACGTTAATTACTTTGATTGATGGGCATTTTGGAAGTAGGCCTACTCCCATGACAGTGAATCAAATCTGGATTCATTAGTTGACCCATAATCGCTTAAAAAATAAATAAAAAAATGTTAACAGTGTGCTTAAAAAAAAAACAGTTGAAAATAAAAGCGTATTTGATGACCAGTGAGTCGTGTTTTATAGTGACGGGGCAAAACAAATCCCCGGGAGGACTCGCTAATATCTTGCCCGTCGCCGTTCTAAACATATTTATTTATTATTTTTTTGCTTTACTGTGCCTTTTTTGAAATTACAATAAAGATGTCAGTATCTATTACGGCGCGGAAAAAGAAGTGCTTACTGCACGTTCCGTGGGGGCGGGGTGCGTGCGTGTGTGTGTGTGCGGCTGTTCAGACCGCTGCTTTTAATCAGTGTTATGGATAGTTTTAATTTGGCAATGCTTAATATCCCTGTCGCCATTACACTCAGATAGTGTTTAAACTGCAAAATTGAATTTTCAAAATGAGCCCGGGCAACTGCAGCACGCATCAGTAGCACAGATAATTCACGTTGAAAAATAACCCTTGCCTCCCTATTCCCCCCCCCCCCCCCCCCCCCCCTCACCCTCCGAAAAATGGAGACATTAAGAAAGTAAAAGCGTGTTCATGTCACGTTAGAAACAAGATTATAAAAGCAGAACTTTACTTATATGGGCTGGAATTAAATGTGATTATGCATATTGTAGAAACATAACATCAGCTGAGTGGGTCTGGAGTCAAACCTGCTCCCGCTTATCCCCAGCCTACCGGGAGACATCCACGAGCAAAAGGCCCTTACCCTTACCAAGGTGTCCTTACCCTTACCAAGATGCCCTTACCCCCTACATATCACATATTGAATCGAAGTCACTCTAAATAATTACTCCAAATCCCAAAATATGTTGAAAATCTACCTAGAAAAAAAGTTATGTTCTCTATCAAATATATCCATACAGCACAATAAATGAAGGGCACACTGTTACATCACTAAATCCCTGCTAATTCACGGAGGGCCAGCCAGGCTTACCACAGCCCCCGATGGGTTTAGGTAATAAGTGCACACCCATGGCAAGGTGGTTGGGGGTCTCTTAATGGACCTGTGTGGACTGATTAAGACAAACATAAGGGAGGAGGGGGAGGCTAGCGCGGGAGAGACACAGACAGGATGTGGGCCAGGAGGGTGGTTGGAAGGACTAACAAATAAAGAGAGAGAGGGAGAGGAATGGAGGGCAGAGTGAGGGAGAGAGAGAGAGGGCGGATGGGAAGGAGAAAAGAGATAAGGGAGAGGGGGGTCATAGTTAGAGGAAAAGTGGGGAGAGAGAAACAAGATAAAAGAGGAGAGAGGGATGGAATAAAACAAAGGGAGGGAGAGGGGGGAGAGAGGGGGATAATGAGAAAGGAAAGAGAGAGAGAGAGAGGGGGAAACAGAAGGAAAGCAGAGAGAAGGATTGAGGCTTAAAAGAGAAGGGTGGTGAGATGGGGAGAAAGGGGTGAGAAAGGGAGGTAGGGCGAGGGAGAGGGTTGCGTGCAGTGTGTTCCCGCGGCGTCTCTTCATTAGCGAGCCTGTCATCCCCAGAAGCCAGCGCCGCCGTCGTATCTCCCCTTACCTGTTCTGATGGCTGACACCTAATGTTCCCCCGGTTACATGTCACCTTTGTGGGAGAAATTGAAGCCTTTCTCCCCCCCCCACCCCACCCCACCTCCATCACTTCCTCCTCTCATCCTCCCTTCCTCTTCCTCTTCCACTCCCCCCCCCCCCCCCCACAACCACCCATCCCGTCCGACTGCCTCTCTCGTTTAATTGGCGAGAAAGTACCAACACCTACACTATGTCCAAAAAAAGCAATATATTATATTAGTATTGGACTCAATAATAACGTCAGGGTGCTAGTGCTGTGGTAGACAGTAGAGAAGAGTGTTGCACGCACGAGTGACGGGAAGCGAACTCCTACATTCTCCTGCTAAACTCTATTATATTGATCCAATCCGAATATTTTGTACTCTGCAGTTATTTTTTCCGGCGACAAAAAAGGAGCAATTATATAAGCATGCGCAACCCTATCATCGTCGTAGTGGTGAGGTGGAAGTAAAATGTGTCTCAGCCTAAGTGTTCTGATAGGTGTGACCTCGAGTCTCTCTCTCTCTCTCTCTCTCTCTCTCTCTCTCTCTCTCTCTCTCTCTCTCTCTCTCTCTCTCTCTCTCTCTCTCTCTCTCTCTCTCTCTCTCTCTCTCTCTCTCTCTCCCCCGTTTGAGATCCATCTAACCTTGGTGAATGATATATAGATATCCTTCGTTTTACTGTTGCGTTTGGAGCAAAAAAGGTGGACCTGGTAGTAATCTAAGGGTTTATTCATCTGCTTCTTTTACCGAGGTAGCATCAATCAAAGACCCCCCTCACACACAGGGGAGCTAGGTTATGATATGATAGCATGGCCTGGCTGGTTCTTTCGAAACGTCTCTGGGCCTGGTGGGGCCGGTTTGGAAAGAGATGGGGTGGAGAAACAGTTAGAGAACGGACGGGAGAGTCAGACAGATGGAGAGAATGAGACGAGGCAGAGGATGGGGGGGGGGGGGGGATATTAGAGAGAGAGAGAGAGAGAGAGAGAGAGAGAGAGAGAGAGAGAGAGAGAGAGAGAGAGAGAGAGAGAGAGAGAGAGAGAGAGAGAGAGATCAGGTGCCCACATCACTGCGCTTCACCTCTCAATAATCGGGGCTGATCCTCAGAGAAGGGGGCTAATAGATGGCATCTCATTTGCATATAAATGGTCACAGGGTCTCTGGTGGTCCATGATCCTCTGGTCTGGTTCACAGGCCGTGCAGGGGAGGGGACGTGGGCTGGAGATACAGGACGAAAGGCGGGCACACCGTGGATGACTATTAGGGTGGATGGGGTTCTCTGACGATCCAACCCAGATAGGAAGGTATTTTAGGACTTGGTCCAACAGTGATCACGTGGGGAGTAGCCGTGCATTCCCTCTAGTGATGCTTTACAAGAGAGCCTGGAGGAAGATCCATACGATAGGCAGGCCAATCAGGTTGTGCTTGAGCTGTGATTGGGCGGATTGGACTTCACACACGTCAAAGGGCAGAATGGGCAACTGGTTGGACCAATGGCTGGACTCAACGACGTATCCGATGGCAAACGGAAGTTGAGGAGCATAACCACCGAAGGAAAATCATGGGTGTGGTGTGGACTGACAGTTTGTTATCTAAATTGTGTAAAATGTCATTATTCAAATTCATTCAACTTTATTGGATATCCAATATTTAATAGTTGTTTTAATACGTATTTTTTCTGAACATTTGTACTTCAATTTCAAAAACATTTTTTAATGAACAAATAAAAAGGTGTAACAAAGTATTTGATACCTCTGAATCAAGGGATCATATTTCGGGGTTCATTTGAAACCCAGGAGCAATACATTCCTCACATGAAGAGGTTTTCAAAAATAAAAAATGTGTACATTTTCCTGACCATTTTCTTTACCATTTTCTTGCGGCCCCTCAATCGGGGCAAACTGGATTGTGCCCGTGACCAGCGATCCCGGCACAAAAGAAGCCATCCATTGTATATTTATTGCAGAGCATCAGTATGTGCTCAGTCAACCTTTAGCCCTGAGCCACACTTTGTCCACAATGCCGTCCGTCCAGCCCAAGAGATACAGAGGTTATTTTTTGAACGTCACTTAACAAAGTTTCGAGTTTTAGCCCGATGAATTGTAATCAGCCAATAAATCTCAGTGTATCCAATAACAGTATGTGAGGTTAATTTGTTTTGCAAGGCTGCACCCATCCTGTTCTCGAGAGTACTTGTCGATCATTTTAATGCAGCTTTTCAAGTATCATAGCGATGAATCCTGATTTTGTCAAAGGGATTCATTTTGTGTACAATTAGCGGTTACATTTTTTGAAATACTAATCATACATTTCTGGAAGAAATAACTAATTCATTTTTTTGTTGTTTGATTAATGCTTGCCCTGAATCAATAACTGCTAATCCATCGTACATGTCATAGAAGTGACAAAAGCAATGTGTAACGCTGATTATACCAATAAATACTTTTATGTGAATGCTCGATAAATATGGACGCGCACAAACAGCTTTAATATCTTCTTTTTTTGTCCTTGTTCTCCTCAGACCATTAATTTATGCAATTTATTTCCTAATGAGACCAATTAGATTTGGATTACAAAAGGGGCTGCCAAATTTAATTAATCTGTGATGGATAATTGCCCCTGCTCATTAGAAAAAAAATCATCCGTACTCGATGGTTTAAAAAAAAAAAGAGGAAAGGCTAATATTGATATTGAAAGTTTGAGATGATGACTTCTGCATAATCAGCCATCAGCAACTTTTTTTAACAACGTTTTTTTAGTTAGTTATACAAACGTATGGAAGAGACGAAAAGTTGCTTGGTGGGACCTACAACCAATCCTAATGACTGGACTAGCTTTCTCACTTAATTAATACCTTACCACTATTTTAGGGTAGGGTTCTGATTGTCATGACTACCAATTTCCTCTTCGTAGACCTAATCAGATCAATAAGATAGCAAATGATGCCCTGTAAACAATCTTGTCGACAGCAGATTGAAAGAGAAAACAGTTAGAGTTAAAAAATGTCAATGTTATGAAACCAAACTCGTTACCTCGGCCTTCCCGGCTGTTGAAACAACATTGTTGTTGTTGAGATTAACTGTCATTCTCTTTCATACTAATCAAACACACAATCGTCTGTTGTTAAAACTTCCGCACATGAATCAACACATCCCCTATCCCCTAGAACTCATTAGATCTCTCCTTCGGACAAACCCAAGAATTTTACCATAGCTTTGATTTCATATTTCCCCCAAGATCTGTAGATGCGGCCAGTTTCTCTCCCCCTCTCTCTCGCCCTCTCTCTCCCTTCACTCCGGAGGGCTTTTCACTTGCGTTTTCCTTTTCCTCAATTAGTACGTTTCGACGCGACCAGTAGTCTCACTTCTGGATTCATGAATTCAGGCCTGCCAGGAGCCCCCCCAACACACACACACACACACACACACACACACACACACACACACACACACAGCATTCAGTCCCCTATAATGTCCTCCAAGTCGCTGTCATTTTCGTCGCTCACAAATGGTAATGGACAGCTGCTCTTGCTGTCAGTAATATTTTTCTTCTGATTATTTAAGTATTTTTTTCTCTGACAGAATGAGACATGTGAGAAGATGGTGGTCATCCAATCACTACCCCCCCCCCCCCCCCCCCCCCCCCCCCCCCCCCCCCACACACACACACACACCCGCTATGATTCAAATCCAATTGCTTGTTAGGATTTTGATATATACAACATAAGAGTAACATAGTTAGGCGAGGCTAGTTCCTCCCCCTCCCCCAAGGCAAATAATTGGGTTTTCCTTCAAATCGTCGAACTGAAATGATTGACCCCACATTGAAGAATGCATAGATGCAATTCTTCACGGAAGGAAGCCATGCATTATTCAGATCAAATGCAAAAATATCACGTCACGACTGAATTGTTAGCGATGTCTTGAATGTAGTTTGAATATACATCGCAACATTTACCGATGATATGATGCTCTGTTCTGTCGGAAGGTTGGAGCGAAAGAAAAACCTTTTGGAGAAAATTGAGCAAATAAAAAAAAATCTTTATTACTTTCAATTGCAGCCCTGTCTTGCTTTTGTTTGAATATTTTGCATGGAAACATGAGATTATCTTCTCTAAAACCAACAGAGTGGACTGGACAGTGGTTTGATTCCATGTTTCCCTCAAATTTGTAACTGATCGCTAGAATGCAGTTGTTTTAACAGATTAAAGCAAAGGGTAAGAGTGAATCTAGCGGGCAGACGTTTTTTGCTTTCATCAAAGACAACTCAAGGTTATTCTGGACACAGAAACTAAAAAAATATGTATTTCACGTCCATCCGGACATAGCCATGTGTTTGGCCTTTACTTATTAAACAGAAGAATAGGGAAGAATTTCTGGTTTAGTGGAAGGGAACTGAAACTCAAAATGTTGCTCTTGAATTGCATTCTTTCTTGTATCTAGTATTTTTTAACACCTAATTGTAATATTATGAATAATTATTACTACGAATATGATCAAATACCAATTTGGCCAATGTCTGGATTAGGTCCCGATTGGCATCCATCGTTTACAGAAACGTTTTCAAGTCTTATAAGCAACACAATCACACAACACAACATAACCCCACAACACAACACAACCCCACAACACAACACAACCCCGCACCGCAACATAACCTGGCTCTTTCAGATTGCTCCACTTTGGAGACCCTTAGTAAATGGTCTCCAAAATGAAAACAAGAAAGGTTTTGGTTGGTGGACGGGGTTGGCTGTGGACAGAAGACCGAAATAGAGGAATTAAAGTTGTGTTTATTACATTTAAGCGGGGTACACTGGACTTAACTCTGCAGCAGCTGCTGAGATTAGCAAGCACTTAAGCGGGCCAACGTCAGCATCTGGACAGTGTCTGAATGACACGATTGTCATTCAGAGTGCTCCACATGGCCAGAAATCACATTTCAACCATTTAGCAATTCAGGGTTTTTTTTGTTTTCTTTGCTCGATACCAGGCACAAAAATCCTCTGCTTTGCTCTGACCTGCGGGGTGAAGGTTTGGAGTATACAGGTAAGAGTTTCTACAAGTGTAACAACACAGTCAGAACTTATCTTTCTCTCTCTCACACACACCCTTGCATTCCCATATGTAGGATGCTAGAACTCCGTGGTTCGTTGGTAGAGTTCATTGGTAGACTGGCACCCTGTGGTCAAAGGGCAAAGATCTGCAGAGGCAACGACGGCCTGTCAATCACTGCCTGTTTACAAACCACATCACACACACACACACACACGAACGCACACACACCCACGCATGAACGCACACACACAACACACACACACACATGCACGCACACACAGGTGCTGTCTTCCCATAAATAATCGACTACATGAAGGCTTTTCTTCACTGTATATATATTTTTAAACTGCACCAAACTCAACAGGTCATTGTGACACCAAAAGTGAACGATGTCTGTTGTTTGCATCTGTGTAACCCTCACCCAAAACCAACTGGGTTCGATCACCAATGTGTGCATCATAGTCAAGGACGCCCTCATCCCCATTTCCTGCATCTCAATGATATTTTCTACAGATTCACCACTTTTGATAAAAAACATCTTTCAAACACCTAAATTCAATGATTTATTATGAACTCATCATGAATCCAAGAGAGGAAAGAACCGGTCCTAAGATTTTTTCCAAAGGATAATCATAAGGACTAACAATACCGGTGCTTGAGTAAGGAACATAACAAACTAAACGCAACCTCGAGTGTGGCAGGTCGTACTGTGTGACATTACGGGTCACTCTGACCACCACGGAGCACTTTCCTTCCCCTTCACGCCGTTCTGTCCACTCCTGAATGTCCCAAAGATGGCGGGAGGGACGCACTGGCCGGACGGCTTGCTGGGTAGAGTGGAAAGTTATTATCGCTAATGACACCATGGAGGTTTCAGTGGCGCGGGGGGGTGCTAATGTCATCGGACACACGCTGCTTCTGATTGGCCGGCCCCGAAGGCACAGCAGAGCCTCCAGGGGATTGGTGTACTGTATCTGGCAAACCGGGTGTGTGTGTGTGTGTGGGGGGGGGGGGTGGGGGCACGGAAAGATAACGCTTTCCTCGGGTAAAAATTACCCTGTTTTAATTATGCATACACCTTGATAAGATGTCTTATTTTTGGACCGGACGCAAGTCGTCATCCCCATTCGAGGGATTTTTTTTTTTCTACTGGAGTCTGCTAAACATTTTGCCCCTGTGGAATACGTATGGTGCTCAAAATTCATGAGGGAGAAGAAGAGTCTATGGGAAGCTGCGTTGTAATTGCGAAGTATTAAACGTAATGGAATGGATTCACAGGAAAAGGGTCGATAGTTAATGGGAAGTTTTATAATTCATGAGTGCCCTCCATTAAGACACGGCATTCTGCATCGGAATAAATAGGAACGGATGAATAGATGAGCGGATGAACATGCATATGCAAATCGATTAATGCATTTGATCAGTTTGTCGACTCATCCAGGTCGCATCAGCTTTTTTTGTATAGCCCTGAAACACGGTTATGGCCTCAAATGTCTTTACAGGCCCCCACATGTTGTGAACGCCCTAACAAGAGACATCTACCATGAAAGGAAATACTATTAACCCCGAGGGATGGAACTTTGAGGAGGAACTTAAATGAGAGAACCCTCTTCTGAGGGAGGTTCAGGAGTACAACAGGGGCCACAATGACCATGAACATTAAAATAAAAAATGATATGAGATTATGTTATGAGAAAATGTTTGATTACATATTAGGACCAAAACGTTATACTTTAACTGCCATCTAAATCAAGAAAATGCTTAAATACTTCTATATATTCCTGATAAACCAAACAGAATTAAAATAGAAAATGATAGAAGATTATGTTATCAGAAATTGGTTGATTTAATATTAAGGACCAAAATGTTATGTCTTAACTGCCATTTAAATCCAGAAATTGCAAAAATACTTCTACGTATTCCCGATAAATCATACAGAATAAAAATAGAAAATGATACAAGATTATGTTATGAGAAAACGGTCCATTTGACATTAGGCCCAAAACGTTATGCCTTAACTGCCATCTAAATCCAGAAAATGTGAAAATACTTCTATATATTCCTGATATCTTAATAAAGAGTGTAAACCCAGCGATCGCCCCTGGGAGTTCACTGTCAGTAACACGTCATTATTACCCTGGGCCGCCATCCCGCTGGGACGAGAGAGGCACTATGGGGGGCCTGTTTACATTTCACTAACCAAGACATCCACCATATTAAAACTGGGCTTTCATTCATTTTATCATAGTAGTAAAGATACAATAAAAAGTCAAACACTTGATCAATCTCCAAGCAGTAGGTGCTACGGAGTCAGTGCAGTTGTCCGCATTTAACAATCAGATGTTGTTCAGCTCCATTTAAAAATGAATGTACTGTAAAGCCTGAAAAATTGTTGTTTTCTTCTGTTTAGTTTTGTGGCATTTCAGGTCGAAAGTGCCATACGATAAAGATAAAGAAAGAAACTGATGTGAGGGGGACAAAAGTGAAATGCAGTTCATCGACCAATCAGAGAACGGCTTTGATACATTTTATTTCCCCCATAGTGTGTGTGTCTCCGCGCGCGCGTGTGTGTGTGTGTATGTTGACCTCTCAGCCGCCTACAATCGTCAATTGAAAGTGATGATGATGAATTCCTTGCATATCCATCAAATGGCAAGTGCCCTAGACCAACGAAAGGAATTAACTCAGATGAACACTCAATGTACGCATACGTGTATTGAGTGTATTTAAGTGTTTCTATAAAATAACTGTGAATAAAACCCTCCACAAAGATCATTAGTATGTTCATTAAAAGCCTATTTACTTCAGGAAGGTCTCTCTTCTCACAATTTGTCGAACAACAATCCAATATAATTAATAGGACGCCCCAGCAAAAACATTCGCTTTTTTTTTTTACAGCGTGTGGATGCATTAAGTTGTTACTTTTCCACAAAGAGAGCATGCCGAGCTTGACCCTGTCAAGGAGTCCTTGACAGGGTTGAATAAAGAGACACACACACCTAGACATCGTTCTGCTCGCACATCGCTCTTCACCTTCAGAGACACCTGTGTGAAGCCAACCCTACCAACTGAAGAAATGTCTCAATTAGAAGCAATAAAGACATACAGAAAACAACCACTGGATCGCAAGTCCCTACACTGTCATCATTACTCAAAAACAAAATATCTTAACAATATTTTAAAATGAGCCCTGATAAGTTTCATCCCTTGGTAAGATGTTTGGTTATCCCAACCGCACCCCTATTGTGATTTTGTTGTTTATCATTTGCTAATAATTCAACCCTCTTGATTATGTATCCCACTCAAAATTCATGACAGAGAAATGTCGAGTTCGAGCCAAGCTATGTCATTATTGCAATGGGTTAAATGTAATGGTATGGAATTGCAGGAAAAAGATGTGATGGTTTATAGGTTAGTTATATAATTCATGAGTGTTCTCCATCAACACATGACAAACACCCTCTGCGTCGCTCCGTTCCCTGCCATTCCCCAGGTCTGTTTGTAATGGAGGATGTAGAACGCCGAGATTACCCTTTCTATATTTCTGCCGTCTCCCGTGAACCACCTGTGGAGTACTGACTCATTTTTATTTGTGATGCTGTGAGCGTAATTCCGCCATGAACATTCAAATATTTAAAAAGATAGAATTCCCAAAGCACTCAGATTGGCCGGAGCCTTCACAGTAGGACCGGCCAGTGGCTTTGTAAACTGGCAGTTCGGCCAACGTTGTTTCATGGGGCACCTCGTGGGAATGTCGGGTCTTTTTGTTCCTGAAATAAAAGCGGAAGCCATTCTGGAGAAGCTAGGGGATCATGTCCAAATGACGACCGCCAAACTCCTCTTACATGTAACGCCAAACATTCTGATCAAAGTAGCTGTGGTCGAACGATAAAGATGAATATTTGTCGGAAAGATACTGGGATCGATCCCCAGATGTCCCCCTGCCTACCTGAAGGTGTTGTGTGTGCGCGCGGTAAGCTAACCCCTGAATGCTCCGTATAAAAGGATTGATTCCCAAGGACAGCATTCGCCGCGAACTGTACAGAGGGTCCTGATCGACGGCAAAAACCCCAGCAGCGTGAATTAATTTTCGTACGTCTGACATACATTTATCAAGATTAAAATAATAGTTGGAGGTGCCGAAGCTTGGAATCGTGTTAGATTGCGAACCCAATTTTAATCAACGCTGAAATTACAGTCGTCATAATCACGAGAAGCTAACTAACCCAGACTCCTTACCGCAGATGTAATGACACACCTTTTGACCGTATCGCATGAAAATAGAGCGAACTCCCTGTGGACGCGTTAAAGAGGTCTAGCGACGCTACGAACAATGAGGCGCCAGTCTGTCCTTTGAGGAGACAGATGTCATAACACCTCGCCTCGTGATCAAGCTCTCACCCCGCCATATCTTCCGGGGTTATTTTAAACACGCTCCTTAATTATTCAGTGCTTTTTAAACTGCTCTTGGTGGGGGGTGGTGGTGGTGGTGGTGGTGGGGGTGGTGGGGGTGGGGGTGGGGAGTAGAGGTCTACGCGGTCACATGGATTGTTTGTTGTGTGTGGTGTGGCTGTCCCTCTGGTCACAAACTGAATAATTCAGAACATGCTTTTATGTGTTGCCCCGATCTCTCCCTCCCTCCCTCTCCCCCCTTCTCTCCCTCTCCCCCCTCTCTCTCCCTCTCCATCTCTCCCCTCTCTCCATCTCCCCCCTCTCTCCCTCTCTCCATCTCCCCCCTTCTCTCTCCCCCTTCTCTCCCTCTCCTCTCTCCCTCTTCAGTCCCTCTCTCCATCTCCCCCCTATCTCCCTCCATCCCTCCCACCCCTCTCTCGTTCTCTCTCTGCCCCCTCTCTCTCCCCCTTCTCCCCTCCCCCCTCTCTCTCTCCCTCTCCCCTCCCCCCTCTCTCTCCCCCTCCCCTCTCTCTCCCCTCTTCCCCCCTCTCTCTCCCCCTCTTCCCCCCTCTCTCTTCCCCTCCCCCCTCTCTCTCCCCCTCCCTCCTCTCTCTCCCCTCTTCCCTCCCCCCTCTCTCTCCCCCTCCCCCCTGTTTCTCCCCTCCCCCCCTCCCCCCTCTCCCCTCCCCTCCCACTCCACGTGGGTGTGCGTGATGCATGATTCACCTGTAGGGGCGCGGTACTGCACGGTGAGTAAAGAAAGTGAAAGCGGATTACAGGACGCTGTAGCAGAGCCGAGCGCAAGAGCCGCTCCGCTCTTTGATCTAGACAAAAGGCCAGCTTGACATCTGCTGCCGCCGATCGCTGGTGTGACGCTCACCTCTTCAAACACCGAAGGTCAAGACGGATTATATTTCTCTTTATCTCCACTTATTTTTACTCACTTTTCTTTCCCCTCCCGCAGTTCCCTTTTTCGTATATGACCTGTTGGTCCCGATGTCTACTTTACAGACGGTTTCATCATTCTATCCTCGGTCATATTTCAGTCATGCTTTCTTCCAAAGCGGCCTCCAGTGAATACAGATGTGTCAATAAGGAGCGGGAACGGGTTAAGGCTCTCACCGGAGGAGGCTTACAGGTGTGCTGTTTTATATTATAGTGGGGGAATCTACCCAGCACTGTTGAAGCTGAAAGTCAAACACCCCACAAACGTCACTATGCCATGCTGTCCCCCAAAATAATGTAGTTCATTAACATTGATATACTATTCATGGGGGGGGGGTTAGGCTCTAGGAGAACACCAGGGCGACTGTGGACATTGGGGACTGAACCTACTGTACAACCCCCAGTGTCACCACCACACTAACCTGCCTCTTGCCCTAATTATCGTAGATCATATTAGGGGCTAGGGGGTCGGGATCTAACCCCTTCTGCTGGGAATCGAGAGTCGAACCCAGGGCCTCTTGGTTGGGATTCAAACCCCTGCTTCCCGTCCCTAGTGCTCCATTGTTTATACTGTGTGTATTGTGTGCTCTTGCTTCTGTCTGTCACTGATGTTTTTCGCCGCAGCAGAAGGAGCAGATTTCTCTCCCCACATGTGTGGCCCTGGTGATCTGGGTTTACACTGAATAGAATTAAAGAAATGGCACATATGCAAACACAGATGCACGTGGGTAGGGAACACACACAGGCACACACACATACAAACACACACAGCAGATGCCCACACAAATACATACACACGCACACACTGACACACAAGACATGACGCGTCAAACGTCAGTGATGTGTGGTGTTGTTCTGTTAATCACAATCACACTTTCTTTCCAGCACACGTGCACAGGCACACATTACATTACACACACACACACACACACACACACACACACACACACCCACACACACCAAAACTCATACACAAACACAAGTTATATTAAACACAAACACTTTTGTTTAAAGTCAGGCGGAACAATACACATACTATTAAACAAACGTTTCCACACACACACACACAAACACACATACACACACACACACACACACACACACACACACACACACACACATACTCTATTAAACTTAACACACCCCCACACAATCACAATTTCTAATAAACAGACACATTGTATGAAATACACACACCCACACAAAAACACACTTTCTATAAAAAAACACGCACACACACAAACACACTTTCTATTAAAAACGACACACCCACACAAAAACACACAATGCTTTTAAAAAAGAGTTGCACACACACACACACACACACACACTCAAAATACACACACGCACGTCCTCCCAAACGCACAGTAAACGGTGGGATTTGGAATCGGCAAGGAGCAAAGCGGGGATCCGCCGGCCCTCGGAGATCCATCTGTGGCATCTCGCCGTGGAGCCCAAAACAAAATCATCTGTGAGACAACGCGGCAGTGATGTACGACGAGCTCTCCGCTGGACACTCATGTTGCCATCCAGCGTTGTAATAAATATGTACTCTGTGTGAAACACCTGCGGAGGCTATGTACACGAGCAGGTAAAGACTGGAGGGATTGGGGGGAAAACAGAGAAAGACAGACATGTGGACAGACGGACGAGAGGGAGATGGAGAGACAGATGGACAGAGAGGTGTACAGACTCGAATAAATGTAGACAGAGAGAACGAGGGAAAGCTAGACGGACAGAAAGTTAGGAAGACAGGCTTTGGAAGTTGGAAAGTAGGACAGAAAGATGAAAAGGCAGGTTGATCGGAGAGCAGACAGACAGATGACACAGATAGAATTACTCGTACTCCAACGCTAGTGTACAGTCCTGACATCAGTGCTGCGCTGCATTCATGAGCCAAACGCAGAGAGCCGCTGGATTCCATTTTTTCGTTTTCCTTCTTTTATAATTCGACACGTTCCAGGAAACCACAAAACAAGGCTTTAAATTCACATCAACTGTCAACCGAAACAATACCACTTGTTGGATGCCAGACGAAACAGATCCCTTTAATAGCTTTTTCAATTTTAGACCCTTTTTAAATGTTTTCTGTTCCATTCCATGAGACAAAGGACAATGAAGTCAAAAGGAAAAAAAATAAAATGTGCTGATGAATCTCGTCTTGGAAACCCACTCTTGTTCTGAATCTCAAGGCTTTTCGACAGTCAAACAGAAAACCACCAACTGAAATAGAATCAGAATACTTAATTGTCCGCTTGTTTACGGCGCATGGGAGAGGAATCACTGTGTGCAAGCACAACAGCCTTACCCAAAAAGAGCTGATGTGGAAATGGTAGTGATGAAATGAGGTAATGAAATAAATGACGATATTGGCAAACAACTGATATGTGAGAGCATGGAACTGAAGTGACGATTAAGTCATTTAGCAGATGCCTCTATCCAAAGGTACAGTTCTTTGTACATAAATGCCAGTTATTTGCCGTTTACAGGTGGAATGAGGGCCGTTTTAACCCTGAATCTTTCGGCTTTCTCACCTTACTACATGATCTGGCACGATCAAAGTAGCCTAATAGAGATTAACACGGAGCAGTCATAATGGCTGTTTGGTAAGAACCTGACAGCAGTTAGCTGAGCTGGTGCCGTCAAGCGCCTCCAACACACGCCATCATCATGCGTCCACCGCTTGGTAAATATTTAGACCTCAACATCTCACATCTCACATCTCATCTCCAGACATAATTAGGGTACGCAGCGGTAAATTTAGCCCCCCCCCTCCGCCTCTACACGATATCACCATCCGGTGTGATGGGAAGGATGAAAACCACAGGGGATATTAATCTCTCAAATTAAAAGTCTTGGCCAGGGAAGCGGGAGAGGGAGGCTAATCTATATTAAGTCACATGTTCGCACTCGGTTGGAGGAATTTCCAGTTCCCTTGTAGAACAAGTCACTGCTGCCGCTATCTGAGTGATGCACAGACGGAGGTCCTGTCTTCGCCCCCCCCCCCCCCCCCTCCCTCCGGAGATACCTTCCGCCGAGCGCTGATACTAGTACTTGATTTAAAATACTACTTTATTTATTCAGCGCTGTTGCTATGAAAACGTGCTTAAGGGTTCAGAATGAGTAGTGAGGTACATTAATGAAAGCGATTCAGAACATTAATGTAGCCTACAAGGTAAGGGAGAAAGAGCGCAATTAAAATCTTTTTTTTTTTTAAACACAACGCAAATGAAAGAACTGAGAGACCGACGATTCATATACAATTATAATGTGCTTTTGTAACCATGGGTACAGTGAGACTTTAGTGTACTTGAAAGACCAGAAATGCTAATTTGAAGAGGTAGGTTTCTTAAAGTTGATTTTGTGTTTTTATGTGCGACGCTGCATGTTGATTCGCAGCCCTTACCAAAGATCAACAATTGGGGTAATGATCGTTATAATCAGCATCGCCTATGATAGAAATTCTATGGATTTCAAATCAACACTTTCACCTGTCGGATTCATTTTTGGCGCTCTGAAGCCAACGTGCCGTATCTGTCAACTCCCCATTTTGAATCGATTCTATTTTAAAAAATAGGGAATAGTTAAGAAAAAATTGTGGTGTTGAATTGGCTCGCAAAAAAAACAATGAACCCAAAGTATTGCAAGAAGATCACATAGAAATAATAATGAGAGAGAGAGCGGCACAGTGTTTGATAGCATGGCACACCAACATGGTGGTTGTAGCATCAAGGCACACAAGACCCTTTTGGATTCACTGGCCATAAACGACGGACGTACGCGGTCTGAAATTAAGCAAATACCAATTATCTCCCCGTTAAACCCTCAAGAGACATGGCAGACTTTGAATCTTTTCATTTTTGTGTTTACAGTTATATGACTTTATCAGCATGAACCGTGGAGCCATGCAACGTATCACAGGCCACTAATGTAGGGGATACTAGTGTGTGTGTGTGTGTGTGTGTGTGTGCGTGTGTGTGTGTTTGTGTGGGCATGTTTGTCTATGTGTGTGTGTGTGCGGCGTGTGCGGTTATATAACAAAACAGAAGGAAACTGAAGTAGATCAGTCAGATCATGCCTTGCAGGTGATCAGTGACAGTTTGAAGTTTGACTCTAATTTGTACCGGCAGTTGTGGTGAAAGTGTAATGTGTTGGGTGGGGGTTCTGGGTGGAGTTCTATCAGCCGCGTGATGTTGTACTGATTGGAGTCTGGCAGCAACAGATTGACAGAGGCCCATTAAAAAGGCATTAAAGTAATCCAATCAAGAGAAATGTATAAACACGCACGTGTGTGTTGCAGAGGGCCATAGTCGAACAATAGTTGAAAGGAAATTTGATAAAGGAACGGCAGGAATTCACTCGATGATTAAAAAGTAATCAGAGGATAACTGGGTAAAAAATGTTTTTTGTTGTGCGTGGAGTGTGATGAGTTTTCCAACCAATCGAGGGAATAAATACGAAAAAAACGTGCGTTATGGATCAGGAGTGAGACGTCCACTGGTTTCACGGTTCGGCTATGATCTTCGCACCCAGACAGAAGAAGTATAGTATATAACGATACGTGCCATCCAGCCGCAGTCTTCCATTTTCGTGTCTGACCTTTCACATTTCCCCCTCAGCAACATCACTGAAGCAGAGATAAACATGTGGTGTGGACGACCGCCTCACAGCTTGAGCCCTCAGAGGTGGAGGCCTGGGCGAGATCTGTAGGCAAGGCCTTTGACTACACAACGTGCGGTTACCTTGATTCCTGGGTTATGAGGAGAATCTGTGGAAATAACTGCGGACGTTTGTATGTTCTTGAGGGGAAAATTGGAAGAACGCAGAGGTCATCCAAGAAGGATGACGGGAGATGATAGTGTTTGGATTGATGCAGAGCTAGTCAAAAATAAACTGTGTTGTGAAGTGTATAGGGGCGGACTGTGGCCCAGGAGGTAGAGCGGGTTGGCTGGTAACCACAAGGTTGCCAGTTCGATCCCCGGCTCCTCCTCCTAGCGTATCGAGTGTCGCGCTGTCCCTGGGTAAAACACCTCACCCTAACTGTTCTGGACGAGCTGGCTGTCGCCTTGCGTGGCTGACTCCGCCGTCAGTGTGTGAATGTGTGTATGAACGGGTGAGTGTTGGGCCTTATTGTATCGCACTTTGAGCGGCCTGTGGTTAGAAAAGCACAGAATAAATGCAGTCAATTTATAGTTTCGAGCCTTTTATTCTTTTTACGTCTGCCTTAAAATACATGTTGCGTGTTTCTTGTGATTCTGGGCTCCATCACACATCCCTGTTGACCTGAATAGGGTCTGAAGAGTGAGTCACACTTTCATTTTCACTCTCTGTCCAAGTACATTTGACTTGAATGCTGTCGCTTTGAAAAACATCACCTACATTTGAAAGTCCTCTGCAATTATGCAATCATTTACTCCAAGATGTTCGGACCACAACCACTCATTATGGACAAGAGCGTCATATACGCTTGCGTCGATGGATGCATGTTCATGAAAAAAATAAAGATAAATAAAAGATATCTTAAGGACTCTTTGAGGGACCGATGTGGTCACCCGGAGTATTTGGAAAACGGACTCACAGTGGACAAAAACGAGGGGCAATTCCATTTGGAAAAAAGAGTGAAGTTTATTTACTTCAAAACAAAGTCCAAAAATAATAAACGAAGACAAATCCACAGTTCAAAATACAAGTGAATGTTTCAGAAAGAATAACTGTTGGCAATTTAGACACTTAGAATAGCATAGCACGGCATAGCATGATTTGGAATAGCATAACATACGGTTCCTAGTAGTGGCCTTGCATCAAGCCAGCACCTACCTTCACCCACCCCAACGCAGAATGAACAACCCCTTCAATGAGGCAAGCAATTAGTCCCAGGTGGACCAATCAAGGCCAGTTAGGCCATACCATTTACATGGGGAACATTTCCTGGCCAAGGCTAGATGGGCTAACCTACTGCCCCCTACTGCGATGGAAGTACAAATACAACAATACTTTTGCTAGAATGTGAGAGACAGTGAGAAGGCAGAACACTTTCTCACAGACTCCGATGGAGTTGCCAAGTCGATGAGTTCGATCCACCAAGTCAACTCCCACCCGCTCCTTAAAGGGTACTTAAACCCCTGTTTCAGCAGCACTTCGGCCTTTGAAACAGATGGAGACGTCGGGTTTGAATCGGGTTTGAAACTTTGTCGAAACCCACGTCCCGCTCGCCTGACCTAGGGTGCGCAGCCAACAAAAGCCGACCACTCTGGAACGGCATCCCCCCGGCCCGAAGAAGCAGACTTCTTGTATTTCACAGAGACAAACTTCACTTCCTCTGGCCCAAGGTACAGCCGGGTACATTTCCACGACGTGTCAGAAGAACACAGAGGCAACCCCGGTGTTTAGAGCCTCTGGGTTCTGATACATCATTATTGTTCTGATTTATCTGGGCCCGGTACCCCCCAACCCCCGGAGCACGGAAGTATACCAAAAAATAAAAAGTGGTGGTTCGGGGCGTCGGAAAGAAAGACGGACATTAGCACGTAGCTAGTCTGTCAGAGAAGAGAAGCAGTCATGATGCTGTGGGGTTTGGGGAGGGGGGAGGGGGAGGTGGGGGGTGTCGGCTGGCTGCTCTGGAGGCAGTTGTACACTGGTCACCCTCGGCAACTTGGCGGCGGAAGGATGATCTTGGTGGTGCCGGAGGCGGCAGAGAAAAGCGACGTCCATCTTGGATGTAGGAGTCAAAGACAGACGGACAGGGGGGCGATAGTGAAGCCTGGCCGGTGAATGTGCGCGAGAGAATCAAAGTTGTCGAAACATACTAGTGGGGATGTTATAGCATGCGGTTTGAAGAGGCTCACAGCAGGTTCATATATTGGTAACCCCAATGAAAAATAGATAACTGCCAAACATATTTGAGTAACAGAGAGAATATATATCTATATATTTATATATAGATATATATATATATATATAGAGAGATATATAGAAACGCATAAATATGTATGCATATAAACTGTTTCATTATATTCCAACAGCTTGCCAATATAATGAATTATTCGATGATTGTTTTCAGTAAAGCGACAATCAAATGTCACGATTAGAGCTGCCGTCCAATAAAACACTTTAATACATATGGGAAAGCATTGATAGACATATTTTTTATTAGATATGTGAATTTATGTGTGCTAACAAAAAAGTACATTGAATGAATATACACTCAAGCGCATTTTACATACACCTTTAGTTCCCTACTTGGTGTGTTGCCGATATCAATCCCATTCGCCAGCAAGGACGTTCGTTCCGAGATGCAACACATGCCCTTCGTTCCTAACAGCCAATCACTTCAATTACCCCTTCCACGATGACAAGTCGCCGTGTCGATGATAAGATGACTCGGCATGTGGGATTATCTGTCCCCTTATCGCGGCCGTACTGGGCAGGACAGAGGAAGGTCACCCCGGAACCCAGAGAACACGTAGAGGACAAAACGATTTGGCTCCAGCTGTCACTCTGGTGTACTAGTGCCGAGTTGGCATTTCTCGCTCAGTAAAGATCTTGTGTCCTTCGGGCATCGCATGTGTGCGTTTTGGTGTGTGTGCGTCTGTGTGTTGGTGGTATTTTTTCATTTAGTTGATGCCTGCATGTGATGGTTAAACGCGATGGACGATGAGGTTGGATATCCGCAGTCCGAGGAGAGGAGGAAACACAATTGTGTATACCTACACCAGCCAGCGGCCATTTTGTCTTGCATTTTTCCCCTTCATCCCTTCGTCAAACGATGGAATATAAAGTGTTATCGTCTGGTTCCATACCTCTCCCTCAAACGTAAACATAAACACCGCTTTTGTCTGGCAATTGAAGCCGATCAGCATTGGAATGAGGCGTCCGAATTCATTAACATTTCATTTCATGTTTCCGACGCTCGCACATTTGTTCCGTGGCAACGGCCGTTCCCGAGGCTGCCTCTTCTTTGAGGGAAAAATGTTTTTCTGCTTTTGTTTGGTGTTCTTTGCACAATGCACGCTCATGACCCATCACACAGGCAACACGACGGAGTGAGGAACATCGCATGACAGGAGCGACGGATCCGTTAGGCAGCTTGCGTGGACAGCCTGCATGGAGCCAAGGTCGCTGCCCTGGCCCAACTGCCACCGCGCTCAACGCGTCACGAGTTACGCCGTCTGCATCGGTGAATCACTCCCACCCGGGTGCATTGTTACAAGAAAGGGATTAATCCACTGACCTCATACTGAGGGAGGGTTATCAATCCAGTGTGCTCCTACAGAGAGGAGGGCAGGGTCTCCAACAGCGAGAGCAACTAGAAGAGACAAATTGCAAAAAATACGAAAATCATTTCATTTAAATAAAAATTAAAGACAACAACATCGATAAATATAATTATAGATGGAAACATATAAAATATGAATATTTTTCATTAAATATATTGGACTAAACAACGACTAGAAAGAAGTGAGTCTTCTTGCGAGGAGCTTACACTGCATGCAAAAGATTACTTTGTTTGGATCCGTTTTAATTTATTTCATGTTTTAGTCATGTTTTAAAGGCATCACACACCATGGACACACCATTGATGAGGCGAACACATGCGGCAGGTGTCCATACCAGCAGCCGTACCATATCTCAAAGGCAGCAGACCCTTGCTTCGCCGTTCTGTCCTGCTTAACTTGGGCAAGTTGGATTTGAATTAAGCATCCAATTATGGATCTATAGCAACTGAATGTTACGTCTTGTCCTCCACCAACCCCAAGCCCCCCCTGGTCTCTGTGGTCATTGTTGGCTAATCAGCTCATTGGTCGTGGGGAATTATGAATTAATTAGAAAATTAATTAACTGGAGAGAGGGGGTAAATGTTTGCCGCATGTCCATGTCAGAGTGCACGTATTCAGTTTATTTTTACACCGCTTCCATGGGTAGGCAGAGACAGAGAAAGCGAGAGAGCGAGAGCGAGCGAGAGAGAGAGATGCATGATCCATATGTCATTGAGCTAAACACGGAATGATGGATGGATCGTTCACGTGTTCCATCCATCCATCTCTTCGGCCATCCACCCACGGGACAATCCTTCCATTCATCCATCCATTCATCCACCCTTCGATCCATCAATGCACCCACCGTGCCACCCACCCCCCCATCCTGCCTTACGTAAACCCGTTCCGCCGTCTGTTCAATCCCGGTCGGGGTCTCTCACCTTTGAATGGGAAACCGATCCACTGTACGGCCCCCCTACATACACACCTACAGGCAATGTACTGCACGTGTCCAATTAGTCTCAGCTGCGTGGCTTATGACATTGACAACCAATGTAATCATGGACCTCCACGCAGGCAGTATCAATCAATCACTCATTGGTCAGAAAATTGATTGACCGACGGATCGGTTGGTTAATTGGCGAGCGCATTGTTTGGTGGATTAATGTAGCATTTAATTCATTGAATTAAGTTAACCACTCATTAAACAGACGGTTTTGAATCATATTTACAACCAACACACAATTATTCACTTCAACTTTTAACTTAGTAAGTCGTAGAAGTGGGCCGACGAAGGTAAACGAGAAGCAAGTTCGAAGAGAAAATAAAAAGGAGGGTAATTGTGGGTAAGAAGATGGCAGGCCTATCGTTAGACCTCCAGCGAAAGCCACAGAGGACATGAGGGCAGTATGCTGCTTTTTAGTGTAAATTATTCAAATGAAACGGACCGCCAGCCTCGAGAAGCCGGACTAGAAGCAGCTTTGCACGTAATGGTGGGCGATCAAAGAAGATATATGTTGTGCTGTGGCCGAGGAAAACAATTTAGAACACACTGCGTGAATAGAAAACATTATTGCCTTCGATCCTTACTGTTTATCAAGACCCTGTTCTCTCTTAAGTGCATGATGTGTGTGTGTGTGTGTGTGTGTGTGTGTGTGTGTGTGTGTGTGTGTGTGTGTGTGTGTGTGTGTGTGTGTGTGTGTGTGTGTGTGTGTGTGTGTGTGTGCGTGCGTGTGTGTGTGTGTGTGTGTGCTTGTGCTTGTGCTTGTGTGTACGTAGGCGTGAGGCCTATACCACAATGTTTGTCCATTGTGTGTGTGTGTGTGTGTGTGTGTGGGTGCGTCTCTGTCTGTGTTTGTTTGTGTACGTGTGAGGCCTATACCACAATGTTTGTCCATTGTGCGTGTCTGTCTGTGTTTGTGTGTGTACGTGTGAGGCCTATACTACAATGTTTGTCCATGCATGGTGCGAATTTCCAAGTCACCTCTGGCTTTGGTCGCAACTGTGACATAAACCCCAGAATGAAATCCGCAGTGACTCGTCCGTTTAAACTTGAACCACCGGAGATTTCGCACACCTTTTTTTTTTTTTTTTGGTCATCCTGCAAATCAACAATCTATCCGAACACCAAGTCCCTCCGCCTCAAACTGTCACGGAGGACTTGGACATGACAGGAAGACGGATGCGCTGACTGTGTTTCTGACAAAAAGCCTCGGAGAGCCAGGGAATGTGTGGGGGACGCTGTCGCTACACGAGCATGTTGTGGCACTCGGAGCACCCTCTCTCCAATCTGCCACCTTCTTCCCCGCCAGACGGCCATTTTCTATCTATATTTATATACACAACCACACACACACACACACACACACACACACACACACACACACACACACACACACACACACACACACACACACACACACACACACACACACACACACGGGTGTTCACTTTCGATTTAATTTATTAATTTCAATCGCACGTCATAACTAGAAGTAGGATAGTAACCCTAACCAGTAATAATCAGCAGAATCATTTCAATAAAAAAAAGACTGAATTGTAATATGTCTAACAGTCTGATGTATATTTTCACTCTCACACGCTTTCCAAAGTGTGCAGCCCCCATCCAACGGCCGACTTCCCAGGACGAAACGTGCCAAACGGGCACGGCCGACGTCGCACAAGCGCCTCCGTGACTCGCCTCGCGACACGCGGCGCGGCGGCGGTGCTTTAAACACGGCGTGAACGTGTTGAAGCCTCCGCTTGTCCTGCCAGCGTCGCTCACAGGAAGTGGTTTGTCTCAGGGCGCAAGTGTGAGCGGGCGAGAGAGCGAGAGAGAGAGAGAGAGGCAGCGAGAGAGAGAGGCAGCGAGAGGGAGAGGGAGAGAGAGAGAGAGAGAGAGAGAGAGAGAGAGAGAGAGAGAGAGAGAGAGAGAGGGAGAGGGAGAGAGGGAGAGGGAGAGGGAGAGAGAGAGAGAGAGAGACAGAGAGAGAGAGAGAGAGAGAGAGACAGAGACAGAGAGAGGGAGAGGGAGAGGGAGAGATAGAGAGGCAGCGAGAGAGAGGGAGAGGGAGAGGGAGAGAGAGAGAGAGAGAGACAGAGAGAGAGAGAGAGAGAGAGAGACAGAGACAGAGAGAGGGAGAGGGAGAGGGAGAGATAGAGAGGCAGCGAGAGAGAGAGGCAGGGAGAGGGAGAGGGAGAGGGAGAGAGAGAGAGAGAGAGAGAGAGAGAGGGAGGGAGAGGGAGAGGGAAAGGGAGAGGGAGAGGGAGAGAGAGAGAGAGAGGGAGAGGGAGAGGGAGAGGGAGACGGAGACGGAGAGAGGGAGAGATAGAGAGGCAGCGAGAGAGAGAGGCAGCGGGAGAGGGAGAGAGAGAGAGAGAGAGAGAGAGAGAGAGAGAGAGAGAGAGAGAGAGAGAGAGAGAGAGAGAGAGAGAGAGAGAGAGAGAGAGCCGTGGATGATCCTCGGGGAGGAGGGGGGGGTTGGAAAGGTGTCAGGCTGTGACTGTGGCTCAAAGGCGACATGCGTAGACACTCACACAAGTCATGGGAACGGTGTTTATCTCCCCCGTACCAGCGGCTGATTGGTGACCGGGGTCCCTTTAGGGACCCTCCCTGGGCCCCCACCATGCTGGGCAGGGATCATAGGGAATGGATCGCTCTCCCTCTCTCTCCCCCGTCCCTCCCCCATCACTCTCTATCCTAACCTGCCATGCTGGGCTGGGATCATAGAGAATGGATCTCTCTCTCCCGGTCTCGCTCGCTCTCCCCCCCTGACTCTCCCCCCTTCTAACCATGATGGGCTGGAATCATAGAAAATGGATCTCTCTCTCTCTCTCTCTCTCTCTCTCTCTCTCTCTCTCTCTCTCTCTCTCTCTCTCTCTCTCTCTCTCTCTCTCTCTCTCTCTCTCTCTCTCTCTCTCTCTCTCTCTCTCTCTCTCTCCTCTCTCTCCCTCTCTCTCTCCCCCCCCCTCTCTCTCTCCCCCCCCCCCTCCTTCTCCCCCATTTCCTTCCTCTATTACGGTGACCAGATTTCTGGAGTGAAAAACGGGGACATTTGTGTTTTGGCAGTCCATAAATCAACAAAATATCTGATGATATTATTTCTGAAATAAAAGAAAGGGCAGACATTGTTGACATTTTGCCTTTGCTTATCATGGTTAATGTAGTACTGTAGTAAATGATTTGGCAGTAACCTACATGCCCACTGGTTAAGTATGATGTGTTGTAAGCTTTGGTAAAGCAGCCAAAATCAATCCAAAGTAGCTCCTCCATATTGTGTTACCATTCTATTGTTTAAAAGCAGCAATGCCTGCTTATGGTGTGAAATTGATAGATACACTGTTAAGTAAGGCCATGTCACAGCCTATTAGATAGACTTGAGACTAATTACCAACTTCCTCAAAATGAATATTCATGCACAAGCTGGGAACCTTTGCCATTTAAAAATGTATCGTCTTTTTTTTTATCCTTTTAGAAAAACGGGAACATTATCGGGGGACAGCCCCCACAGAAAACGGTCCCCAGATAACAGGCATGTCTGGTCACCCTAACCTTGATCACTTCTCTCTATCGCGCCATCTCCATGCCATCTATCTCTCTGTGTGTCCCGATATTAACTGCATCTCTGTCTGAAACGCCCCCCGAAGAGCCAGACGTCGGGTGAGGTAAAAACACACTTTATCTTAAAAATATGTTCTCCTCATAAATCATACATCTGTCATATTAAAACATGTGTAGGACTTTAATCAGCCCCTGTCGACGGAATGAGATAACGTTGACGTCTGTTCACGTCTTCTCCTGGTCCTTCCCATTGTTTGAAATAGCTGCTTTTGTCACAGATTTTCCCCTTGCACTTAATTATTGCCCTATTTCATGGCATCGAACGCGCAAACGCACGAGCTGGTAGCCTCCCCAAGACCGACCCGACGTGCTCATTGTTAGTCATTCCAGATCAGTAAGGAGCCAAGCCTATATTTAAAGCCCATGTAATTTTATCACAAACAAGTGGCTCATTAGGTTCCATAAGTTTCCGCTCTGATTTGTGTAAATAAAGCGCAGGGTGAGGACAGCGCAGCTCCTTGCTAGCTTTGATGTTCGCCCGGACTTCCCTTCTAATGAGTTCCTTTCACAATCACATCTTACAGTCGGATATGTCACTCTAGTCGCTTCGTGAGGTAAAGCAGACTATATCGCAATGCTCTTACCTACTATGGAGAGTTTGATAGTGACGCTTGAAAATCACACTCTGGTAGCATTATGCTAACATATAGCATGAAGGTATGCTAGGCTATGGCCTCTGGAAGCATTATGCTAACAGAGGCCACAGCCGACCATAGCTTCATTCTAACACAACACAACGCTACACTGTGCTAACACAGGGCAGCACCAATCCAGGCTATGCTAGCTTACTAGCAGCACGTTGCTTCATGCTAACACAGGGAGGGGCACTAGGGGCCGCGTTACGCCATCACAGGCAAGCGTGCGCCGCGTTATGCTAACACAGGGCAACAGCGGACTGCGTTATGCTAACACAGGGCAACAGTGAGCTGTCATCAACACTGAGCGCCAGGTTACCCTTGGGGGGGAAAAGGAAGGTAAATGAGAGAGGCGGCGAGAGCGGTGTCTGGGAACCCCCCAGGTAGGGGGGGGGCCGGCCGGTGACACTGATGGGAGGTGAAGTGGCGTGGGTGGGGGGGGATCAATGTGAGTGCTTATTTAAGACAGTGGTGGTTGCCTGAGCCAGGGTTTCTTCTGATTGAATGGAACAGTGGTCCCTTCTGCCGCTGATACTAAAGGTAGAGATTTAATACGGAAGTACGTGAAAAACAAACGGCTGGGAAGTGTTTGTCCTAGATGTGGTCGGTAGCCAACTCTGCAGGCGAGGAGAAACGGAACACGGTTGTACTTTGCAGTGATGAAATCAAAGGTGCAGGAAGTGATGGTGTGTGTCTGTGTGTGTGTCTGTGTGTGTGTGTGTGTGTGTGTGTGTGTGTGTGTGTGTGTTGTGTGCACGTGTGCCTGTTTTTGTTGAAGGGGATCTGGAGTGTGAAATAAACAAGTTCCCGTGTTTCATAAAAGCGAACAGGGTAGAACGCTTGTTGGTTTGTTCTCTGATGTTTGCTCAAGAACCGCTATGGCCCTGTAACAACTAGCGTAATTAACGTCCCGCAGGGAAGGAGAAACTTCAAATTAATACTAATTCTATGCAGAGATGTACAAAATCGGCTGCTTATTTTGTTATTTTTCTGTTACTTCTCGCAGTGGCTTGTTAGTGGGAAATACCGCACTCATATGCATAAACCGCATGGGCGCATGGGCGTAGAAGACACAAACGCGAAGGCACAGAGACACAAAAACTGAACGGGAATCTGGTTAACCAACCATGTCCATAAACACACAAACAAATCCTACCTGATCAAAAAATTCAATAGCGACACACCAATAAATACATGCGTAGGACTACATCTACTTTGGACCGGGAGAGTGTGTGTGTGTGTGAGTATGTGAATGTCTTTGCGAGTGAGTGTGTGGTTGTGCATGTGTGTGTGTGTGTGTGTGAGTGGGGGTTGTGAATTATGAAGTGTGAGGACTTGGCACAATATCAGAGAGGCGGCTGCTTCACTTGTTGGGATGTTAATTAGCACGTCCCGTTTGCCTCTTCATTTATTCATCCGGGTCCAAAGAGTTTGAGCTGATCATCTATTCGCGCTGATATCGGTGCTGGTGGTGTTGGTGAGGACAGGGGGCGGTATGGGGGCGGGGGGGGGGTTGCTAGGGGGTTAGAATTTGATCTCAGATGAGTTTGGCCAGTGAGACCCTGTCTTCGCCTTTAATTATTCATATGGACCCGGGGCCTGAGTGGCATCCCATGCATTTCAAAGTCCCTCCTCCCTGACGTTTATCACAAGGCAGGTTGTGTATGGGCTGGATACGGGCGTCTGATGGGCCCCCTGCTTTACCTGTGTCTCGCGGGCACTCCCTCCCTGGATCTCTCGTCCACTTCCCCTCTCTCTCTCTCTCTCTCTCTCTCTCTCTCTCTCTCTCTCTCTCTCATGATCACTCCCTCACTCCCTCCTTCTCACATTTCCTTCCTCCATCCCAGTACCTCCTTCCCTCTATCTTTGCTCTGGCCTCTCTCTCTCTCTCTCTCTCTCTCTCTCTCTCTCTCTCTCTCTCTCTCTCTCTCTCTCTCTCTCTCTCTCTCTCTCTCTCTCACTCTCTCTCACTCTCTCTCTCTCTTCCTCCCTCATGATCACACCCTCACTCCCTCCTTCTCACATTTCCTTCCTCTATCCCAGTACCTCCTCCCCTCTGCCTTTGCTCTGGCCTCTCTCTCTCCCTCTCTCTCTCTCCCTCTCTTGCTCGCTCTCTCTTTATCTCCCTTTAATTGGCGTCTTGCTCTGTCTCTCCATCTCTCTCTCCCTCTCGCTCTGCCCTCTCTCCCCCAGTGTGTGAACCCCCTGGCTTCAAACACACAGTGATATATTATCTCTCTCTCTCTGTTCACTAAGTCAAATTAAAATGCAATATAAGCTCTGAATACACCCTTTTGCACACAAACACAAGCACACACCTACCCACACACACACGCACACACACATAAACACATTTGGAAACATGCACAGACAAAGACACACACACCCCTGGATGCATACACACACACACAAAAACACATTTGGAAACATGCACAGACACAGACACACACACTCCTGGATGCATGCACACACGCATGCACACACAGACACAGACAAACATATTAACACACACTGACACATGCACACACGTTCACATCCATGTGCACATTCACTACGTTGAAACACAAACAGACACAAATACAGGCACACAGACACACACAATCACAATCATGTTCATGGTTTTGCATGAACATACAGACATGTGTAGGTGTCCACTCACACGCACGCACGCAAACTCTCTCACACACACACACACACACACACACACGAACACACACACACACACACACACACGTTGTACTGAACGGTATTGATATGCGTCCAGCGCGATGGTAGGACATGACAGAGCGGCCCGGATCGCCTCTGCACCTGCCACCGTCCACCGGCCAAGTCACCGTTAGCCACGCAGAGATGGAGATACAGGTGGGCTAGCCTTCTGCACCTCCACCTCCAGCCCCCCCCCCCCCCCCTCCCCCTCCCCCCGCAACACCTCCACGTCCAGCCCACCACACGCACACAGACCGAGCACACAACCTTCAGTACCTTCATCCTATTGCCTCCACACCAACACACACCCACGCACGCCACACGCACGCCACACGCACGCACGCCACACG